>NC_092275.1:17515004-17807504 GCF_036320965.1 Panulirus ornatus
AAACCTGTGCTAAGGGTCGTTTCTTTACCCCCCATTTCTTCTACGGGTTAATCATACAGTCCTAAGCACTTATAAACGGAGTATCTTCACATCCGTGTACACGTTTGTTCATTAACAATCAAGTTTATCGATCCATTCATTTGTAACAGGTTGTCTGTGATTGAATTTAATCTCTCTCTCTATACTTCCAAGTTGCCTCAATTGCATTCGGGTTGTTAGCCTCCATAGCCTTAATTCCACGCACTCTTTATACACAACACTTGATACCACATAACTCACTCACATCTTCATCTTTTCATTTCTCAAAATACCTGAGATGGTCTTGACGAATATATACACCCTTACCATATCGGTCACTGTGTACAAAATAAAGAGGAGACCAGTTGGACCCATTTTCACAACCATAAAATATAATATATCACCAACGGTCATCAAAACACGGTCTACCACCACTTCACAGAAAACGCAATTCGTCGTGTTACTGAAGGAGGTTAAATACAGCCATGGCATATCCTCCTTTCACTATACCCAGTCACACACCATAGGTCGCGGGCACCACTCCACTCCCAGTTGCCACTCACTATTTTCCTCTATTGAATAGTACCAATTCATGTCAAAATATTAAGGACCGAATGAGTGCAAAAGCTGCCGTAGTCGAAATAACACGTAATTTGGAGGTTGTTTATTACCGACGTGTGGTTCACTTTGTCATACAAACATAAATAAAGTCCTATAAACATAATTACGGATATGTGGTCGTCATGCGAACATAAAGTCATGCGAACATAAACAGTCATGCGAATATAAACAGAGAGACACCCATAAACATGATTATGAATGTGTGGACACGACCAGGGCCATACGTTCCTTTGAATAAACAAGCAAACTGGGTGACTCGAGTGATAAATATACCTTGTTAACAACCGAACCTGTTGTTAACTCTGCGGAACAGCATTGCTGTGTAATATCAAGGATATTTCACAGCAATACCTTCACAGTTACTTACCATACGTACGCAAGACAAAATTTCCACGAATACTACTACTATGGGTGTGGCTTCCAACACCCACTGTGAGTATACAACATTCAGAACGATGTATAGCAAGTATATAATATAGACTGTCTGAGTAGATATGTGTGTCACATACATTGGAGGGTGTTCATGATACATGCAATTTTAAATGGAGACTAGGACACTCACAGTAATGCAAATTATACACGACACCTGGGTTATCTGTTGCTCCTGCCTTACCTTTGCTGTTCACCTCTTGCTTTGATCATATTACCAAATCAGTCGCCTCTTCAGAGTAGATTCATTTGTACGTGACACCAGTCTTACTCCCTTACACCAGTCTTATGTCCATGGTTCTCAGTACAAGGTTCATATCCCTCGCTCTTTAATCCACCGCCAGTGTAAACAGAGCCCCCTTTCCCTTTGGTGGACAGTGCCGAGGCAACTGGTGAGGAACAGCAGGTCGCAAAATTGGAAGTTGTCTTCGTCTTTTTTCCTAACGTTGCTAGTCATTGTGTATCTGTACAGAGAGTTTTTACTTCCTAGTCGCATAGAATCCTGGGGAACGAACGTACTATCCATGGTTATATGTAATGATCCGGGAATCGCTTTATATAAAATGAAAGTACATAAAGTTGCCTCCACCGTCTCAGCAAATATAAGACGAAAAGAGTTTCCTCAATTTCGTTTAGATAACAATGATGTTAAGTATGCTGGGCACTACACTGTGGCTTTCAAGCTACAGGAGTTCATATACGAAACTTTCATTTTTCTTTTTCTTGAAAAATATCAGTTTTAGGAATCTTTTTTTTAGGTTTACGATATCAACGCGCGTGTCTTTCAAGCTTACTTCTGTTCCCATGTCGACTGTGTGAGAGCAGTACAGCTTAAGCTTTTCGGGGAGACTTGCCAACCCCCTCCCCTCAAAAAAAAAGGCCATCAACTGGACCCGCTTTTAAACGCCCTCCAACCCGTTACGAGCTGGAGTGGGGTTGGGTTGGGGGTGGTGTAGTGGGATAATGCAGGAGGAATTATAACCAACTCTGGCACCTACTTGTAAAACCACTTAGCTGGGAAATCTTCTGAATGCAAATTACTTTTCATCTCAAAATGAGAGCACATTACGCAGGATTTCGGGGGCCGAATAGAAAAATTCACGTGAGTGGGAGTTTAATGATATTTCATTTGAACAGGACGTTAATGCTTGGCAGTTACCTGCATATTCGTTCTACCGCAGATTAATAACTTTAACTGAAATGTTTGAATATATACAACTTTTTTTTCTATATTTCTTCTTTCGCCGTTTCCCGCGTTAGCAGGGCAGGGTCAGGAAAAGACAATGAAACGACACTCCTTTCCAGTGTTTAACTGTTATGTATAAGGCATCGAAACCAGTGTCGCCTTTTCCACAGACGTTTTCGTGGTTTCGCTAGGCACTACATATGCCATGGTTCAGCCAACTGCTAGCGCGTGGCCCTCCGTGTAACACATCACTCCAATTGACTCTAACCCTTTCCGGCCTTGCACCCTCTGCAAGTTCAGACCCTGATAACTCAAAGTATATATCACTCCTTACCTTCGATCTTATCTCTTCCTTTCCCCCTCCACTTCTGACACATGCATCCTCTTTAATAGTCTCTCTTTACTCATCCTCTCCATACGTCCAAACGATTTCAACACACGCTTTATATATATATATATATATATATATATATATATATATATTTATATATATATATATATATATATATATATTTGGTTGTGGTTGTAGCTGGCGGTGCGGAAGCTAGAGAAGAACAGACAATAATACTGTACCTGTAATGAGAAAAAGAACTTTTCTATGTTTGAACTGTACTTACCCTTTGAGGGTGGAAGGAAAGGTGGTAGTGAAAGAGCCCAAGTACATAACCCTTAATTTACTCAACGAACATTTTAACAGAATTTGGTTACAAAACGATGGCTTGGAGACGGACATAACCGAACCAGCTTGATTCATCGAACAGAACAACCCTGACAAGTTGAGGTGTTCTGCTCTTCGCCGTCAAGGTAGAACGCGCATGACACATACACTGGAGCTTGAGAGTTCACACCGAGTTCAGGAGACGAAACACTTCGCTCAAAGTTCCTTCGTTTCGGGACCAAAATGCCACTGGGTTAGCTGCCTTGGTTTGTATAGGTATAGGTTGATAAAAATCTATCCTCAGTTTAGAACATCTAAATTAATCTTGTTTTTTTTTATTATCAATAGATTGATTCTGATACTAACTTCTCGAACAACAATCTTCTAAGATATTTTCACTTCGTTCTTTTCAGTTGGTCAAGCTTACTAAGGGGTGAAAACGTTGCAACGGAAGATCGAACCGTTTGGTGTACTGTTGGCCCGTTGATTGTGGCTGGTGGCGGCCGCCCTTCCCACTCAACGGAGATTTTCACCATCACTCGACACCATCACTCGACGGAGTCGGTCACCATCACTCGACGGAGTCGGTCACCATCACTCGACGGAGTCGATCACCATCACTCGACGGAGTCGATCACCATCACTCGACGGAGTCGGTCACCATCACTCGACGGAGTCGATCACCATCACTCGACGGAGTCGGTCACCATCACTCGACAGAGCTAGTCACCATCACTCGACGGAGCCATTCACCATCACTCGACGGAGCCATTCACCATCACTCGACGGAGCCAGTCACCATCACTCGACACCCGGCTTCATCTGCTTTTGATTCTGTTTTCTCTTCTTCTTCTTCTTCCTTTCCCATGTTCTTTAATCTCACCATTTTCCCCATTTTCAGTACATCGGCGTCTCTTCTCTTCGTAACGGAGCGACCCCTGGAACTTGTACAAACGTTCCAGAATGAACAAAGTTATGAAGGTTTGGGGGAGGTGGTTCTGGAGGTGAAGGGGGGTCGGTGGTGATGGTGTGAACCATTTCGGGAAGGGGTGGATTTGAAGGTGGGGGAGGGGAGGGGAGGGGGAGTACGGAAACACACATTTTTTTTGCACATAGAAATACAGGCTCAAAAAATACGTTAATCCAGAAATGTTTCTCAAAATGCCAGAGTGTTTTTAATGTTTATCATCTTTTTTTTTTTTTTTTCTCTTCTTCCAACTGTCATGACTGGTGCGCTAAACTTAAAAGGTCGCTTTCATGAAAAGTTCACTTCACTATCACTTTCAATACACACCTCACTTTCCTCTTTCTTTTTTTTTGATTGGTTTCCTTAACTCTGCTGCCGTCATGTGCAGTTCCATAACTCCTGCGTTGGGCACTTTGCTTCGGTATTGTTATGTGCTGTTCCATAATTGGCAGTGTAAAAAATCATACATAACTGACATTTGAGAATCACTTAACTCTGGCACTGTCATAGGCAATTGGATAACTCTAGCACTGTTGTAGGTGGTTCGTTTAAAACACGGAGGACACTATCGTAAGTGATTTACATTTTTTTTTTCTTCCCTGGAATTATCAAGAATAGCTCATTCATCTCTTTTTTTTTACACTGCCGTGGGTAAATCACTGAACTCTGGTCACCGTGGCACTGCCAGGACTCCTCACACTCCAGTGCCTCATATAACATATACAGGATCGGAGACACTGTTTAATGGTTTCATCTTTTTCATTCATTCTAACATAATACAGCGAGTTTGGGCTCATTGTGGTCACCAGGAATGGGAGAAAGGGAGCGCCTCTCTGACTACAATCCTTCTTTGGTCCGGAGGAAGGTAATGAATTGTCTGCAGGCGGAAGGTGTCATCTGAGGATGGGGTTATGTCGTCAGGGTGGTAAGGTGTTGGTCTAGGAACAGAAGAGGCACAACAGACTGAAGGCCCCAAGGTGTAGCTTGAGGATGGGAGATGCGATACGAGTGTGTGGGTGGTGGGGATCAAGAGGAAAAGGGATGCGAGACGTGAAAGATTGTGATTTTGAAGGTGGGAGGTTTAGTCTAAAGGGTGTGAGGTGTGGTGGGAGGGCAGAGAGTGAGGTGTGGTGGGAGGGCAGAGCATCATGAGGTGTGGAGGGAGGGTAGATGTGCAGGATGTGAGAAAAGGGGCAGGAAGTATATAGTCTGAGACAGATAGGGGCTGACAAGACGCTTGGTCTAAAGGTGTTGGTCGTGGTGAAGAATTTGTGGTCGAAGGCCTACCTGGATGTGTAGTGTGAGGACGTGGTGTTTAGTGTCTGGTCTGAAGGCGTGGTTTGGAGGAAGGTGCCGTGGTATTAACGCAATGGGTGATGGTCCGAGCGTGGGACGTGTAATATGTCATTCCTAATATCTTAAATAAGGTAAAAGAAAATGGTCCTAATGAGCTGCAGAGTTCAAGTTTTCCATACGAGGACAACTTCTCTGAGGAGAGCAAAACTAATCCTATAGATGTGGTTCATACTCAAGTCTAAGCCAAGTTTCCAGAAGAATTCTCATTGGGTTTGTAGGAGAGAAAAGCAGAGAAGATACTGGACAAAAAGAAAAATGATGGGCATTACATACACACACTAAATCAATGTAATATCAACCAACATCTTAGTGATACTTGTGGAGCAGACTGTTATACTAATGTTAAGAGAAGACAAGGTGGAGATAAAGCATTATTCTTTACAGGTTTGGTAATTATACACAATATTGTACTAACAGCTGTGGTTTATAGTTTCCGCATCTTAATTTTGGGTTCAAGGAGAGGTGAGTTTACCTCCGAGGTCGTTTAGGTGTTGGGCGTCTGGTAGAAGAGCAGTAAACATACCGTGAGTTGGAGGTCAATATTTGGTAGACCTGGTGGTGTGTGTGGTGGGGTTAAGGATGTCTAAGCAAGGTAGGTTTGACGGTCTGGGCATTTGAGATGGTCCAGAGGGTTGGGACGAGGGAGCACGGGGTGAGGGAGGTAGGGAGGGAGGGAGGAACAGTCGAGGGATGAGAGGATGGGAGGGCAGATGAGTGTAGGTAGAGAGGAGGAGGAGGAGGAGGAGGAGGTTCGAAGGGAACTCTCAGTGAAAGAGATAGGGGTAGTCTAGGTGCGAGGGGTATAGGACAGTCGAGGCAAAGAGTATGATATGGTCTAAGGAAATGGATAGTGGAGTCGTCTAGATCATGAAGGACCGGTGGGTGCACGCACGGATAGGGAGGTCGTCCAAATTGGCAGAGTGAGGTAGTCTAGGAAAGAAGGGTGAAGTGATTCAGGTAAGGATGGCGAGGTTGTCGAGGGTAAGGAAGGGACAGTGAGGCGATGTTCTAGAGAGGGAGAGTTGAGTGGTCTGGGCAAGGAGGACGCGGCTGGTGTCGGCAGTGAGTGTGGGGGTTCATCATAACTTGTGGACGGCCTGGTCTAGGATGGTGACTTTCTTCTCCCTGCGGATTGTTGCGGTCCTGGGTGGCGGGGGTGGCTCGGGCACGTCGCCCACAAAAGTCGCCCACCCGTTAGGCCGCCCGTTGTCGTTGCCACCCGCGAGCACACACCCGGTGACGCCCATGTTGCTAACGGCAGCTTGTCCCGGTGAGACCTCACGGGGCACTGACCACGCCCTTAGTGCATCTCCTTGGCCTGCCTGGTGACCTGTGGGACGATAACAACGAAGGTGAAGCAGGCCTAACGACAGTCTGGGAAGCATGTGAAGCAGACCACATACACAGGTGAAGATGGTCATGCTACACCTCGAGCAGTGGAAAAAAAAGAAGTGAAGAATAGGATGCAACTCCACCTTACACAGGAACCAGGCATGATGATACACACTAATTACATTTCATAATTACTGAAAATACTACTAACTCATAAACACAAGATCATTATCAATTTACACAATACAGTAACATAAACTCATAAACACAAGATCAGTATCATTTTACAATTAATCCAGTAATATAAAGCTTGTAGACAAAAAAAGCCAGACTTTTCCGATCTATTCTATATGAATAAAAATCAATTAATAAGAAAATTAAAATGACCATCAGGAAAAATGAGTGACATTACTTTGAGAAAATGGTCATGATAGTTTCTTATATCACAGTTATGTAAAACACATCCAAATAATGTAATAAATGCATGCATTAAGTAGACAGAGATTAGACAGAGAGAAGTGTCGTAATGTAATTTTGACTTTCATATTTACGTCCCCTCCCCCACATACCACCTCATCATAATTTATTTCATCACCTTTACGTTCTTTTTCGGGCACCTTAGCATGATTGTTCGCATATCATGCCATCATCCATATGGGATATCCTAGTATGATAGGATATTAATAATGTCATAACCCTTATGGGAGATCCCAACATGATAAATTAGATATGATATGAGATCCCAGTATGATAATTTATCATGCTATCACCTGTACAGGACATTCTAGCATGATAGTTCACATATGCTACCAACCATATGGGACATCTCAGTATGATAGGTTGCTAATCATGCCTTCACCCTTATGGAATACCCCAGCATGATAGCTCGCTCATCATGCCATTGAGAGATAAGTGATATCTGCCTTTGTTAGCCAGACTAAAAGGAAAATACTGTCTTTATCTTAGATTATCTTTTACATTCGCTTGTTTCGACATTTCGCGAAAACGTGATATTTCATAGCTGTTCGAACGTTGCCATTTCACTCACTTTACCGATGGGGGTTTGGCTATAGGTTCTAAGATGTTCTTGCCACATCCCATTCCAAAAAAATTAATCTACCATATCAAACACCTCTTTTCTTGTGTATTATCCTGCTATCAACATCAGCCACTGATTGCTTTTTCTCCTCTCTCTCTCTAAATCGAGATGATACCGGAGCTATGTCTACTGCTTAAGCTTTCTCAGTACCTCCGTCTTGGCCAACCTACGTTCCACACCCAGGCATCAAGGCAGGAGGACACATACATCCCGCGGGATACCATCACCTCTTTGAAACTCAACATCATCACTCACCATACCTTCTTCTCCCAGGCCAGGTGCAAACCCATCAAGACTCCCCGATACCCCTGAGGATACATTCCTCTTCCTTCTCGGTAAAAAAAGGGGCCGACGGATATTTAGGATTCCGAGCCCTTCTCCAGCCTCTTGCCAACAGTGAATTCCTGTCATCGAATTCTTTTATCCTATTTTTTACAATCGGGTTCACTTCTACCATCTTTCCTCTCAGCTCTCACGCGCCAAGACCGTTAAATCACTACATTGCAACACTTTCTTCACACTATGAGACAGTCTGCAAAGTCTATCAACTTCAAGAGTCTACAGTGTCACACGGCGATTTAGCCCCTAACTAATCTCACACGAAAATCGGGCAGCTGAGTAAATAGAACAGATAAAGACACATATTGCATATAAATACATACATGCACACATAAATACACATATGCACGCATTTATAGACAGAAAGGAAGTAAAATATGCGCTCTCATATATATATATATATATATATATATATATATATATATATATATATATATATATATATATATATATATATTCATTTATCTATTTTTGTATCTACTAGCCCCTCCTGGTTTAGCGAGGTCGTGTCAGGAACATATGAGCAATGGCTTCATTTACATACATCCAATCTCTAGCTGTCATGTATAATGTACCGAAACTAGAGACTTTCATCCACAACCAAGCCTCCAAGACAGACTGCTCCACACCGGAGCTACATATTCCATGGTAGAGCCTTACATGAGTATACCCCCACCCACACACACACACACACACACTTTCCCGCCTTTCCATATACTAGATCGCTTTAACTCATTTTATTCATAGCATTACTTTCGTCACCTTGAATTTTTAGACTACGAAAACTCAAAGCTTCCTTCATTTCTTCCCTTCATCTTCTCTTCGTTCTCCTCATCCCACTTGCTTCCACCACATCTGACACACAGATCCTCTGCGTCAATCTCTCTTCACTCATCTTCATATGTCCAAACCATTCTAGCAATGGTCTCAACCAGGTTCCGTTCAGCATTACACCTGTTTCTAAAAACATCATTTCGTACGCAGTTACCTACTTCATGCCACACAATGTCCTCAAGCATTTCATCTTAAGTTACTTTTTGCCCTTCCTCAGCATTCAAGGCCCAAGACGCGTCCCTACAAAACTTGAAGAAATTATACCTTACTGAGTAATCAACACTGACCTCTCCTTCCACCAACACCATAATGTAACCTGGATCTTCGTCTGTCTTGCATCCTATGATTCCCTTCATTTCCCCATGGTTCCATCTGCTACCACATCCCCTTTTGTGTAACTAAAACATTCTACTTTCTCAATGTCCCTCTTACTCAAACTCGCATTCAAACTATCTTGTCTCATCCCTTCATTCCTCCCCATTACCTTGCTTTTGTTTACATTTACTTTCAACTTTCTTCTCTCACACTCTCTCCCAGACCCTCAGCAGGTGTTGGAGTTTCTCTCTCTTCAGAGTCTGCGACAAAACTTGCATCATCTGCAAACGACATCGAACCCACCTCCTATACTCCCTCAACCCCAATATACTGTGAGACTACGCCTTGCTCCATGACCCGCGCATGAACCTCCCTTATCACTCACACATCCTTGACTCAAACGCATCTCCACTGGGAACTCAGTCATTCTCCTCCCTTCCTAAAGGCAAATATGCCTTACTCTATTTTCACTACCATTTGTGTTAGGTTGTTCAATGATTGTGCTGGTGTATGTTGGGTGGTTGGCTGGGGGTGGAAATTTTCGAGTAATTTTGTTTGGATTCTGCTCTCTGTCCAGAGGTATGAGTAGTCCTTTAAGAATATATATATATATATATATATATATATATATATATATATATATATATATATATATATATGTATATGATACCTGGCGCTCCATGGGAAAACATGGCTGTTGTGACTTTGAATCTAAAAAGGTGACCTTTGTTGGCCTTTGAAGAAGGGTTTCTTACCCTTGGATCCGACCATTATAACAATTTGTAAGCCTTCTGTCAAGCGGCCTTTGCTGGCCTCAAAATAGCCAACACCAAAACCTCTGGGCCTTTAAATGCTACGGGTCCTCACTACAAATGGCCTTCAATGCTAACGTGCGGTAGCTTAAAAATCCTGACCACATTCTGAAGTACGTACATCCAAAAGCCCTTGTGGGTGTTACAGTCTGGCCGTGAGGGAGTGGCAGCCAAAGGACACAAGCCACTTGGGAAAACCTTAGGTGGATGGTGGCCCAAAACCTTTCCTAGATTGTGAAGTACGATTATCTAATATTTAGCCTTCTAAGTCCTAAGGTTCATCCATGAGAGAGTAACAAAAAAAGTACATGCGCACAAAGATATAAATATATATATATATATATATGAATTCAAAGGCGCTCCCGGCCTATCCTGCATGTGTTTGCGCCGCGAGTGAAAAGTCACCTTCGGCTCGTATCATCATCGTCTGTTGACGGAAGGGAGTACAGTCTCGTCGAAAAACTTCACATTCTGAAGATTTCCATACTATCCCTGCTACTGGAAGTAGCGCAGCCTTAGTGAAAAAAAAAAAAGAGGGGTTCCAGGAATAACACCACGACTTTTTCAAGGGAAGAGATCCTTGGACACTTAGAGAGATGAAATATCAATTCATAATTACCATACGTACAGGAAAGGCATGTAGGAAGTCAGAAACAAAAAAAAAAGAAAAAAAAATAATAGGTCGTGTAGAATGAGGTGCTGTGCCGATATATACAATGAATACACAGATGACAACAGCCTTGTACCGCGCGCATGTGTGACCAGCCGTTTGGTGACCTGGTGTCCTATAAATGGTTGTTAAAATTGCGTACTAACTGGGCGATTACACGCCAGTTTTTCTCTGTACATATGTGGTGCAAATTTTAATATTTGCTTCGACTATGAACAGACCTGAGTCTTATTTACCATTACGTTAATGGCGTAACCCAAAAGATGAAAAAAAAAGTGCATCGGATATGTAATTCAATATCTACAAAATGTGAATGGAAGGGGAGGTGTGGAGTAATGGTATGGTATAAGGACTTAAGCATGCTATGGATATGTAAAGTGGAAAGAAAATTAGAAGAGGATGATTAAGAAGAAAGATTGTGAGAGCGAGAAGAAAAGGGTAGATGAATTTCAACAACAGAAACAATAGCAGCTAAAAATCATTGCTAAGCAATAACAGGGAAAAAATATGAGGGAAAAGCTGTGGGGGTGTTATAAAGCTGCCCTAATTTTATTTTGAGCATTAATGCAATGTCTACAGGGATCTTTTTCGCCCCTGTGTGGAGTGATGCTTATATATCTGGTGAGGCCCCTCCACCATTCACTTATCCAGAATAAAAATCAAGGACCAGCGGAACGCAAATGGCAGGTGCTTCCCATAGTTTTTTTTCGGAGAACACTCGCTTGAGGATGGGTCATTATGTTTCCTCCTACTTAACTCGTAGAGTAAATGTGTGAATTCTCCTTTTTCTTCCCTCATTTCTACAACCTTATCACATTACATAATCAGGCCTACAAATCCTAATAACCTCTAGTTATACTACTTGACTTTCCCATCGTCTCAAATGGCCATAACTGGTGTATAATATACAAACCTCCAACAGCCAGGATCGAACCCGGGACCCCTGCATGGCAGGCGGGAGCGCTACTGCTAGGCTATGAGGCTATGATCATAGCTAAGCAGTAGTGCCCTCGCCTCCCAGGTTCGATCCCGGTAACTGTTGGGGGTTTGTATGTTATACGGAAGTGCACTTTCATATCCCTCAAAGGCTCAGTCCTCTGTTCTTAACGCTACCTCGCTAACGTGGGAAACGGCAAATAGTATGAAAAAAAAATATATATATACAGTATGTATGATGATCGGGAGGGGTTGAGAGTAAACCATCAAGAACTTAAGTTAAAAGCACTGCGAAGCCAAGAGGATTTAGAGAACGTATAAAAACAAACCCAGAAGAGAGAAACTGTAGAAGTGATGTATGATACAAGTCGGTCGTTGTCTGATTGATGGAAGGTCACCACCACCTCCGGCAGTACACGGCTCTGGTCATACTACACCCTACACCCTACAATGCCGACACCCACTCCATTAATTGGTTTGACCTCCAACCCCCTTCTCCCTGGGTCGCATGCCGACACCCACTCCATTATCTGGTGTGACCTCAAACCCCCCTCTCCCTGGGTCGTAGGTGTGTGTGTGTGTGTGTGTGTGTGTGTAGCTTCAGGGGTGACCCATGGGCTTCATTTGTGACCCTTTGGGTTTCAGGTGTGTCCCCTGGGCTTCATCTGTGACCCTTGGGATTTAGGTGTGGCTACTGGGTCACATGTACGCCCCTTTTTTGGGGTTTTCATGCAAGACTTCTGGGGATGCCTGGTGTGCTTCCTGGGCATGAAGTGTGACCTCTGAGGTGATCATATGACCCAATAGGTCACAGATACGACCCTCAGGCTGCATTATATCGGCGTGGCCTCTGGACTGCAGGTGTGTTCGCGATTCAATAGATGTGACCCCTTGCAGTATGTCTGTGTGTTTTCCCTGGGCTTCAAATGTGACCCTCAAAGCAACAGGTGTTTTCCAGCGGCTTCTGGTGTGACCTCTAGTGTGCAGGTGTGAAACCTATGCCTCAGTAATGACCCTTGAGGAGAGCTGTGAGGCTACAAGTGTTTCCTTAGTATGTAGATGCGACCATTGGGGCATAGGTGTGACCTCTGGCTCACGCGTGACCCATGGGCTACAAGTGTAATCCTGTACCACGGATGTGACCTCTATTCAACAGGTGTGATCTCCGAACCACAGGTGTAAACCACGTGTGACCTCTTGCCCCAAGTATGACACCCTAACGCTCAACAGGCGTGACCCTGGAACTAGATGCGTAACCCTGGGCCTCAGTTTTGACCTCTAGACTGCAAATGTGACCACCCGTAGACATTAGGTGTGACCCAGGAATCACAGGTGGGGAGGGAAACCAGGATCTGCTGTGACCCCCCATCGCATGGAACACCCACTCGGTAAACAGCACCTCACTGTACCCACACAGCGAGTGGCGGAAAGTAGTAGTGGTAGCAGTAGTAGTGGTAGTAGTTGCAGTAGTAGTAGTAGTAGTAGTAGTAGTAGTAGTAGTAGTAGTAGTAGTAGTGATGGCAGTAGTTGCAGTAGTAGTAGTAGTAATGAGGATAGCAATAATAGTATAAATAAAACCTAACTATTAAAGAGTGCAGTGCGCCTCACCAAACGTCGCAACAGACTGGGCGCGCGGGCGCGAATCTCCATCTCGGAGCAACGTGGGCGGTTCCACCGTGAACGACGTCTCTCTGTGGCCGCCCCCGCCACCCCTCGGGGATCTGTTGGGGAGACACACCAGTGGAGGGAGGTTAGAGGCGCGGGGGGGTGGAGGGAGGGAGGGAGGGAGGGAGGGAGTTCGTGCAGCGATCATGTGTTGGGTGGAGGGACACATCAGTGGGAGAGGGTTTAAGAGTCGAGGATGATGATGATGGAGGGAGTTCGTGCAGCGATCATGTGTTGGGGAGACACACACACCCCCAGTGGGGAGGTTAGAGGCGCGCGGAGGGTTGGGATGGAGGGAGGTAATGCAATTATAATATGTTTGGGGAGACAAAACCAGTGGGGAGGATAGAGGCGGGGATGATGATGGAGGGAGTTAAGGCAGCGATAAAGTGTTGGGGAGACACACACACCCCCAGCGGGTAGGTTAGAGGGAGGAGGTATGAGGGTATGAGTGCAGCAACAATGTGTGTACAGGGAGATACCCCAGCAAGGGAGTTATAATAGTGCCAGTTGAAGACCTTTTTGGGGGAGATGTGGTGAGATAATGATGGGGTACCTGTTGGAGAGAGAGAGAGAGAGAGATCCTAGACGAGGAGATCATGAGAGATAATGATGGGGACGTGTTGAGAGGGTCACCTCCGTCGGGTAGTTGAGGTGGAGTGGAGTTAGGAACGCGTCGGTTGAGTACCGGAGGTGATGAGGTAAGTAAGGCTTGGTGAGGGGCTCGTGAAAGGCAAACGCGATTTATGGACGAGTCTTTTCAAAGGCAAGACACAATATTCCGGCGAGGGATATTCATTGGCTGTAGAGAATCACTTCACAGGGTGGGAACTCGTCCAGATATAGTATGGGGGCTGGGTACTGATGCCGAACATGATAATCAAAAGTAAAATGACTCTAAAAGTAAAAATCTACCTTAGCTCAGTGCAAAGGAAGCTTTATACAGCAGGTTGAGGTGTCTGAGAGCGAGTGGTCTTTCGATAAGGTAAATCAGGATTTTGATGATAACAATTAATGGCATAAAAGCAAGCAAGTGTCTATCACAGAAGCTCAAGAAAATTCTTAAGGTTCTGGTAATTATGATTTTTTTGTGTTTTTTCTCCCTCAAAAGAGAGGAGAATATATATATATATATATATATATATATATATATATATATATATATATATATATATATATATATATATATATATATATAAACTAACATGTGATATACAGAAATATAAAATGCAGTTGCATGTTATTTTTGTATGAAGGTGGGAGTCATATATCCGTTCAGGAACGAAACAGAATGAGACAGACGAGCGGAGTCGTGTCAGAAAAACAGTTAAAGACCTTCGAAAGGCATTATCCCAGCACAGGAGGAGAGTACAACACTGTCGTATATGGAATAACTGAAATAACATAACAGATAGAGGATTGTGTGAATTAAGTCTGTGTTCAGGACGACTTATATACTAGCTTGCATACCTTCGATAGTCTAACTTGCTTCCAGTTAGACTATTAGCCTATCATACCATACAGAACGAAAGATAGCACAAAAAAACACACTCAAGAACCCATACGACTATGATAGGCGGATTGTACACCAACACTACTAAGAATTAACTTCATAGAGCCATTGGAGGATGGCATTATGAAATATGCCTAAACACATGAAAATATCATCTATCCTAATTTACGTATTTATCATAAAAAACGGTGATATAAGTTTATGTAATAGTACTTGCACAACTGTGTATGCAAATACGAGCTATTTCGTCCTTTCCCCAGAATATGTCCTTTAAGAGTGAATATGATTTAAGAGTAGATATACACGTCCTAGTTGCCATTCATCCTACAATGAACAAGGGGCAATCCATTCTACATCTTTATTCCATAATATTCTATAGAACCATGGGAATGAAACATAGTCTCATTACTGATACATTTCATCAGTCCAGTGATGAAATAATTCAAGATGTGGAAAGAGGAAAGAAATGTGAGAAAGAAAGATTACATCTCTGATTTCACTGACGCATGGAAAAATACGTCCACCCTCAATGTTTTCTCAGCTTGAAATATCTTTTTTCTTTGGGCAATAACCACAATGGCTTTACTAACCTAAACTCTCTGACGCCCTCTCCTCCCTACTGAAAAATGTCATATGTTGGCTACAGATAACTGAGCAGGAGGAGAAATGTTTTGTGGCCGCACTCGTGAGGGTATAACACGTATGGTTTATGTGGTCAAGCTCCGTATTCCCCTGAAAGGTACAACAACAATTTACTCTAGCTTTGTATTCCATTGTGACTTAGGCTTGTAAACTTCAAGGATACAGGTTGTATATTTTATCTGCTAGACTCAATGATTACGAGAGATATAAATTTTGCTCAGAGTAACAGTAAATGTTTGTAAAATTGACATTTTTTTGATAGTTTTTAAAATTCAGATTTTTTTCATGGCGAGTTTCTGACTCAAATTATCCAACTACAGGGTAAAAATCTGAAATGATTGTTGGGTTTGATCATTAAACCGGTAAAATGTTTCTGTATCATATGATCTCTTGTGTAGAAGTATCTGCTGGGGGGCAAATCCCAATTAATGGGGAGTTAGAGTATGAGGGAGCTATGGGGGAGATTCAACGACAGGGAGTTAGAAGTATGAGGGAGTTATGAGGGAGATTCAACGATAGGGAGTTACTGTACGAGTTGCTGGCCTGAGACACTCCAATATGATGAACTTTATGGCGTATGGATCTAATGGGATCTAATGGATCTGATGGGATGTGTCACTGTGTCTGTAGATGAGTTAGGAGAAAGTGGGAAGTAGCTTGATACACCACTGGTGAGAAAATAACTTATTGAAAGGCCTGTCGAGTTAGGAGAAAGTGGGTAGCAGCTTGAGACACCACTGGTGAGAAAATAACTTATTGAAAGGCCTGTCGAGTTAGGAGAAAGTGGGTAGCAGCTTGAGACACCACTGGTGAGAAAATAACTTATTGAAAGGCCTGTCGAGTTAGGAGAAAGTGGGGCAGCTTGAGACACCATTAGTGAGAAAATAACTCATTTAAAGGCCTGTCGATTTAGGAGAAAGTGGGCAGCTTGAGACACCACTGGTGAAAAAATAACTTATTGAAAGGCCTGTCAGAGACACAACTGTAGGGGGAGAGTTATTACAGAGAGGCTTGTAAGTAACGTCAGTGTGTTGATAGATATTACAGGAAGATTCTACCGTATCCTTGGTACCTGTGTGAGAGATCCCAGGATGAAGAGAGTTATTACTGAAACCTTTTAAGACTTTATAGTCCGAAAGTTGCTGGGGATTGAGCCTATACGAGGAGCCGCTTCGTGTTGGGTGGAGATGAATTATATAAGGACCCTTGAGAAGAGACTCTCCACACTCAGAAGTCATTACGGTGGCCCGCCTAGATTTCATGGTTAAGAGAGCTGTTACGAGGAGTGACCTAAAAGACTAATTTATTGAGAGGGGGAGAGTTATCATAGGGACATTTCAAAGAATTTACAATGGAGTTCAATTCTACTGTCACATATGAATTCTCAAAGTAATATAAAAAAAAAACGTAGAATTCAAGTAAGAACCACTGATATGATGATGAACCTTGGTTCTCACATCATGCAAATGGAAGGACAGAGACTAGGACTGATGGAAGGATTGCTAGATGGAAGACCAGAGACTAGGACTGAAGGAAGGATTGCTAGATGGAAGGCCAGAGACTAGGACTGAAGGAAGGATTGCTAGATGGAAGGCCAGAGACTAGGACTGAGGGAAGGACTGCTAGATGGAAGGCCAGAGACTAGGAACTGAGGGAAGGATTGCTAGATGGAAGGCCAGAGACTAGGAACTGAGGGAAGATTGCTAGATGGAAGGCCAGAGACTAGGACTGAGGGAAGGATTGCTTGTGTTACAAGGGGACTGGCTGACCTGCTAATGGTGGCGACGCCATGGGGTGATCGGAAAGAGCCTTGCGACGTCAGCGGCCCGGGGGATTTGGGTCTCTTCAGTGTGCTGGAAGGAGACCTGCTGGAAGATAGAAGATCGAAAGTGTTAGGAACATTCAACTGTTCGTTCGGGCAGAAGACACTGGAATTAGGGAGGATTTTTTTATTCTTCTTTAAATATGGGTGTGAATTAGAGAAGGAGAGATAATATGATCAAAGGCTCTTTCCTCGTATACGTAGAGCCTTATCAATGGTTCGTTAATGCATTCGTACTGGAGATGTTATGCTCAAGGAGTAAGAGTTTCCTTGCGTTCTCTATAATATTCTGACCATCTGCGGAGCTCTTGCCTTACTAGCGTCCCTTTCAGTAAATCGTTAAATTCCGCGGTTCTTGAACGCACTTTTTCATAAGATAATCCGCTCAAACGAAACCATTACTGAACGGTGACCATCTCTCAAAAATCCGAGACTTCATTACCCTACGATCGCTATGATTGACTAGAATAATCTCGTCCAACAGTCTCTCCCTCCAAAGGAGTCTTGACATTTTTGCTGCTACTGATTGTAGCGTAGGTGCCTTGAAGCTGTAGGAGCCACATCAAAGTTGCCTTAGGGTCTATATAATTAAAGAAGAATTATACCATTCAAACCCATCTGTTTACCACTGATACTCAACGGTGTACTCAAAAAGGCCTTTGCAGTGCTGATCCTACCATCATAATGTTATTAATCTTGTTCCTAATTACCGACGAAGGTGCTGGCGATATATACCTCCAGAAGCTATACTGATCTTTCCTCAAGCATGTACTAATCACACAACAAATGAAAAGCGCATTACTCTCAGCACAACCACCGCTACACACCAGATCTCCCTCCCCTCACCATCTCTACCATCTCAGGCACTTCGTCTATCTTGGAACACGGAGAGTAAAATCGTGTAAGGTTGAGGAGGCGTTCCTGGCGTAAAACCCAACCCTCTCAATGTGAACCCCGGATGATGGAGTCACCAACTAACCTAACCTCGTGTTCCTCGTCTTCAAGAGACATCCGGAGACTGAGAACGAATTTCATTGTAGTTTCCAACAAAGGCATACGTACGACTGCGTTCCCCTTAGGTTTGGATGAGGTGTGGTGGTGGTGGAGGAATTGGGTCTGTATCCGCGGTTGACTGGTTTGCTTCATCCTTTTCTTTTTTCAAGGTTATTGTTGTAGGAGAAAGTTGGAGGATTTATGGAGATTCAAGATCGGTATTATGTCTACAAGTTTCCAGATGTTTGGGTTATAATATCGACTGATTATGCCTCACGAACTAGGGCTCAGACATTGTGCTTGGAGATAGCCATTCGAATCATACCATCAATCAGCCAGGTCACAGTTCTCTTATCATTCTGAATCAACAGATATTTGCTCTTTTATTCCTCCTGTCATCCTGTCTTCCTTTGACGGATAAATCAGCGTGGTGTCCCCCGTCTCAATGGTTACTGTCACTCCTCCGTCTGTCATTAATCATAGCAGTGGACGGAAGCAGTCCTGTGTGCGTGTCTTGTGTCAAGGGCAAGTAAGATGAGAGCGAATCCATGGGTTCTGGGCCAAGATGCGAGTGCGTGGCTTCCTCATCTACCGATCTCTGTATTCGGAGAACAAGTAGAGTAAAGATCCTCACCAGCAGTTCCTCTCTGCTATGAAACAATGTTTCACTCTGATGTCACTTTTTTTTTCGTAACAAATATCCCATTCCAGTAGCGATAATGGGTTTAGTTTGATAAGACTTTTATCATTATCAATCTTATCACTTGTCATTGAGTGGAGTTGTGGAAGTCATCATGACCCATGGTGTTGTCTAGGAAGATACTGGAGGAATGATTGGAAATCGATTGCAATGGCATATTATTATCATTATTTTTATTATTATCATATCACGTACTGTTGTCATTTTTGTGCTTACAATGGGATGATTTTTTGAGTTCTTGAGACTTTTTAATTTTCCTCTCTCTCTCTCTCTCTCTCTCTCTCTCTCTCTCTCTCTCTCTCTCTCTCTCTCTCTCTCTCTCTCTCTCTCTCCCCATAAGATGCAAGGAGATTAAGGACAGTGAAACATGACCTGTCTTGAAGTTTTTCGCTTTTGATTTTTTTTCTTTTGTTTTCTTGTTTGTGTGATGCCTCGGCAAAGGAGGTTCATGTTGCTTCATTTAAGATGTTTTAGCCCCATCCAGATATGTTACCTTCCTCTGGTCAATAAGCGCCAGTCATATTCTCTACCAGGTCAATAAGCGCCACTCATATTATCTATCAGATCCATAAGAACCGACCATATTTTCTTCCAGGTTTAAAAAACTGTCAGTCACATCATCTACCAAGTCAATAAGCTTCGATCACATCGCCTTCAAGGTTAGAAAAAAAAAAAATGCCAGTTGCATTATCTTCCAGGTTGACAAACGCTTGTCAAATCATCTTCCAGGGTCAAGTGAAGGAAGATTTTTTTTCTTCCTTCACCTGGAATATGTTCCAAAAGATTTCCAGCTTTTCTTCCTGGATTCCATAAAAATGCGAAAGAACGCTCTGGATTCTTACATCTGGAAATACAGGTATCGTTCGTGAGATAAATGGAGACTTTTGTCTTTAGGAAAAAATACATTTTCTACATTTTCTCACGTAACTTTCATTCGAAATTCTTTTATTTCCGTATAAGTAATGAGAAATTCTTGTTTATACTTAAGAACAAGAATTTATTTCCGTATAAGTAATGAGAAATTCTTGTTTATACTTAAGAACAAGAATTTATTTCCGTATAAGTAATCAGAAATTGTTGTTTATACATAAGAACAAGAATTTATTTCCGTTTAAGTAATCAGAAATTGTTGTTTTTACTTAAGAACAAGAATTTATTTCCGTATAAGTAATGAGGAACTGTTGTTTATACTTAAGAAGAGGGACGGGAAGCTTCAAGATGGGCGATCACTGATCAAAATCTGGATATGTCGAATTCTTGACAGATTCTTTCACAAACAACTTGATGCGAGTTGTGACTGGGCCATTATCTGTCTTCATAAAGAGGCTAATCTCCTCACTGAAGAAGACACTAAACCTATTTCAACCCAAGAGTTACACACGGCAATATAGCTACGCTTCCATCCATATCACCTCCTCGTCTGCTGGTTATCAATATGGAAATACTTCTCTCACTGGTTTCCATCAGAGAACCGTCTCCCCCAAAAATCTGTCATCGTTAGAAATGCGAATTTCTGAAGTTCTTTTCCCTCTTCATCCCCAGAGCAGTCAGCGACTTAGAGGTGGAAATAAAGGTTTCTAAGATACGGTCTTCGCTTTCAATGTCGAGACCTATGCTGAAAAGAAGATATTTCTTCTTCTGTTCTGATTTCACTCAACCTCTTCTCTGATCTTCCAAGCAAGAAATTGCATTAGATATGTGCGAATCGTCTAATGCAATTCTGTTGGTTTTGGTCTAATGGAATGCAATTCTGTTGGTTTTGGTCTAATGGAACGCAATTCTGTTGGTTTTGGTCTAATAGCAGACCCACAGTGACCAATCATTAATCCTCAATCCACACACAGTGCATTGATCTGAAAGTCTTGTGTCTATATTCGAGACTTTATCACCTGTAATAAGCAGTGATCGAGACTTTACTGCGATACAATTGAGATTCGATCCCACAAGTGTGATATCCTCAAGACCGATGGAAGTATGTTATCAGACTCGCCCGTGCAGCCATTCCCAATGGCGTGACTTGAGCAGGAATATTTTTTCGTGGCAGACTCACTCACTCTGTGTAAGTGTGACTATCTACAATCTAGATATCGACATTAGGTAAACATCCATCTACACAACTAGACCGGATTCGTGTGAGAAACTGCAGAAGCTGGTGACTGAGTTTGGTAAAGTGTGTGAAAGAAGAAAGCTGAGAGTAAATGTGAATAAGAGCAAGGTTATTAGGTATACATTACTATCAAAGTCCATATACCGCACTTATTACTGTCATTAGTGAATATACTTCGTACCTGTTACTTAATCTAAAATCTCATGAATGAGATATATGCTGCAGCAAATCCTCATTACTGTTCTTACGACATAACAACACCTTGGTTGAGGCCCAGGATATATAACCCTCCTTCTTTCCCTGTCTTCTTCTAAGCTTTCTCCTCCACACCGTACTCCCGGGAGTCCTACACCCAAGGCCATCCCAAATTCTTCAAATCCCGAAACTTTTCCCTTCCAAGCAACAAACGAGATATTTTTGTGGCCTAATCTCCAGCCACCAGCTGTATGCATCGCTCCTGTGTCTCGGCCTGAGTTCGTAACGACAGAAGGTTTCTTCGTCAGCCTAGAAGAGTGGATGATGAATGTGGTGGATGATGATAACTAACTCAGACAACCTGGTCGCAAGTGTTAAATAATGATAAATGTTAATATTTCTGGCTCGAATTTACTGCCTGTGGACATACTGAAGTATGAAGACCAGTCTCCTAGAAGGGAAAAGAACATGGTCGTATAATGGAACTTTAATTGTGCTACTAAAACACACAGTTGACGGTAGACTTA
The DNA here is from genome assembly GCF_036320965.1 of Panulirus ornatus. NCBI lineage: Eukaryota > Metazoa > Arthropoda > Malacostraca > Decapoda > Palinuridae > Panulirus > Panulirus ornatus. Next base: position 17,536,741 of record NC_092275.1, read on the forward strand.
CATTCGACAATGTTCACAGTTAAATCTATATAAGAATTACGGTTGTATCAATATAGATCGAAGCCTGACTAACCAAGTTTACAGTGAGATCATAAAACATCACAGTCACAAAAGCTAAGGACAAATCCTGAGTCTTCCTAGTCAAATACTCAGCATGACTCAAACAATACCTCATGGCGTTGGACAAATGGAGTTTTCCAAGCTCAAAAACCGAAGAGATTGAAATCTGAAGAACATCACCTCCGTAGCAATAACAACAATGATACTAATGATATCATTATCATTATCAAAACATTGTTTTTATCATTACCATTATCATCGATTACTATCATTATCATTATTACTAGTATTATCTAACCTGGGATTTCTTCTCTAAAGTCTCTTGCAGTTTCGGGGTTACGTTACAGTCATTAGGATGGGCAGACTGGATGGATACATTGGGCTTATTTGAATCGAGAATTTCTCTGACGAGTCTGTACTGCAGTTCATCAACTGCTGATGATACACCTGGGGGTGACTTTCCACTGGCAGTACAACCACAAGCAGCCCGGAATCCAACGACACCTTTCGCCACAGATTACGTACGTGAATGCTCATGGAATGTCAGGAAATGGAACGAAACTTGAGTTCAAACGAAGCTTGAGTTTGAACGAGACTAAAGTTTTAAACGAAACGAATTTAAACGTTACTTGAGTTTAAACTATCTTGAGTTCAAAGGAAACGAGTTTAAACGAGACTAAAGTTTTAAACGAAACGAATTCAAACGAAACTTGAGTTTAAACTATCTTGAGTTTAAACGAAACTAAAGTTTTAAACGAAACGAATTCAAACGTAATATGAATTTAGACTATCTTGAGTTTAAACGAAACGAGTTTAATCGTGAGTTTAAACGAAACTTGAGCTTAAGGATAAAGTAGATGGGATGGGTAGACTACAGAGTATTTCTGTTACACAATATCCTAACAAAAGACTTACATAATACTAATGTAATGGTTTCATATACCAATTCGTCTTCTTAATACCACAACCATTACGTACTCTCAAGTTTTCTCAGATCTAAATTTGTTTTCCCTATTGTTTTTCATTTTTTTTTCGTTTTCAATCAAACATACCCTATCAACCTCTCACTATTTTGACACAGTTCCCAGAAAATGAACCTTACTAAGCTACTACATAAAGGAGGTGGGAAAAAAATATATTTGAGCCCCTTTCTCCAGTGATCTCTTTCATATTCTGTTGGAATAAGAAATGAGACGCGAATACATAATAATTTACATATATTTCCATTTCTAATAAAACTTCCTCTTGGATGAGGAAACAATTTTGACTCTCTTCGTATTCGACACAATGGATTTGGATTCTTTTGTTGGCTTCCAAGTCTTCTCATTGTTTTTTCCCTGCGAGTTTCATTATAAGGTGTTTTGAAAAGTCAACATTACTAGATTTCGTTTGTAATAATTAGCTTCCCTTCTTCAGAAATCAAAAATAGCAGTAATTTAACACAATTTTTTTTTCTTCTTCTAATTTACCTTTGAATTAATCTTACTTTGAGGTACTAATAGATTTTGCTAAGGGGGAAAAAAGATACTCGGTGGAAATCATGAGAAATCTTGTGTTGAAAATTTAGGAAGTACTGTATCTATGTTGCTGTTTTCATATTCTATGGTTCTTGAAACCCAAGTCGTCCTATGTAGAGAGAGAGAGAGAGAGAGAGAGAGAGAGAGAGAGAGAGAGAGAGAGAGAGAGAGAGACCTAAAGGCAACTGTAGAACTAACTACTATTGTAAGCACTATTGTAGCTCTCTCTCTCTCTCTCTCTCTCTCTCTCTCTCTCTCTCTCTCTCTCTCTCTCTCTCTGTGGACCCTATAGGAAGCAATGTTGCTCCTCTCTTTCTTAAGACTACAACAGAACGCCTTACCACTTTCCTCACTAGAATTCCCCTCATCCAGATCCATGTGTCTCTCTCCCTTTATAATGATATAGCGGGACAGTGCGTGTGAACCATGGCAGTGACGGGGGAGGATCTCTCTCTCTCTCTCTCTCTCTCTCTCTCTCTCTCTCTCTCTCTCTCTCCTCTCTCTCGCGAGGTCTGATTACGATCTCGTAAAAGAGATTCGGTCGCAAATTTGGACTCAAGGACGGAACTCCCTAATGAAGGAGGCTGGAACAACCCTTCATCAAAGAAGCGACATGACAGAGTCGACTCATGGACCAAGGGGGAGGAGTGACCCCACTTTCGCTTGTGGGAATTTCTTAAAAGAGTATCGACAGAAGGAGCTTTGGGCAAGGGGTCATCTTCAAACGTACCCTCCTTAATGTAGCTCTCTTGCCAAGCTGACTTTGACGTGTCAGTCATCAACAGTATTCCCTATCTCTTTAGCATACAGGTGGCGCACTATGTAGAAAATATATATATATATATATATATATATATATATATATATATATATATATATATATATATATATTATCCCCTGGGATAGGGAAGAAAGAATACTTCCCACGTATTCCCTGCGCGTCGTAGATTGCGACTAAAAGGGAAGGGAGCGGGGGCTGGAAATCCTCCCCTCTCGTTTTTTTCTTTTTCTAATTTTCTAAAAGAAGGAACAGAGAAGGGGGCCATGTGAGGATATCCCCTCAAAGGCTCAGTCCTCTGTTCTTAACGCTACCTCGCTAACGCGGAAAATGGCAAATATTATGAAAAAAAAAAAAAAAAAATATATATATATATATATATATATATATATATATATATATATATATATATATATATATATATATATATATACACTAGCACCTTGAGCAAAATATCTAAAAGATCATTTGCACGAGAGAATTAAAAAGAAAGTGACCTACAAATCCATAATGGGGAGTCTAAATTAAGGTTTCTGTCAGACTCAATTAATTTGTCCAACCAAATGACACAAACTGATTTTCTCCAATCCTAACCCGGGGGACTTGTCTGATATTAATGGGATGACTGAGCCGGATCTAAAAGCAGTAAGGGAACGTTCTGAGATCCGTGAATTCCTCTTAGATTAGCAGATCACAGAGACGCTCTGGTACTTCCGAAGGATTTACCAATGATCGCTAAATCATTAGGTATATACGGGGGGCTGAGGTATTCCCACAAGGTGTGTGTGCGGGCGGCGCGGGCGGCCCTGAGCAAAACCAAACTGATGGCGTAATATTGCTCTAGAGCGTCGTCATCTTCCATAATATTTAAGCGACACACACTATCCCTGGTTCTATAAAATGGGAGATTTAATATCCTGTCCACACCACAGGAAGCTAATCGCCTTTAGAAATATTATAACCAATATAACCATGGGAGCGATAAGCGTTCCGAGACTATAAGGCATTCATGGGTCGCCCTGGGTCAAGCAGGGTATAGGTTCGAATCTAAGTTGCGGCAGTTGGTCCACAGTCAACTCAGGTGTTCATCCACCCTTAAGGGTTGGTCGATAAATTGGGTACCTGGTTCAGCCTCGGATATACATATATAGCTTTAATGACTATGGCCTTCATTAGGGCCTCAGCTGCCCGTGCCGTCTGAGCTAACATATATATATACAAATAACTGCAACTGATGCACTGCTAAAGATATGATATTTCTGACGACTGGTATGAAAACCCAGCGTGTTGATCCTGACGAAGGATTTGATGACATTAAAGCTGACACATTGCCTGACGCCGCCCACCTCTGGGTTACTGTCAGTCCCGATCAACTGCTGACGGTGAGCTGTCGTCTGGGTTTGGGTTCGCTAACGCAAAGGGCGCGTCACTAGGCTAACAGGCTTGTATCCTCGGATTTTGGTTCCAGTATCATTCGCTCCTTATTCGTCAATGATTTATTTCTTTTGACTAAATTGCGTCAGAAATTTAATATACATCAATATAACTGATATTATTATTATTATTATTATTATTATTATTATTATTATTATTATTATTACTATTATTACTATTATTACTATTATTATTATCATTATCATTATTATTATAATTGTTATTATTACTCTAATTATAAAGTTAATGAAAACGAGTACCAGTGAACATTCCAACACAAATTCGACGTTCCGAAGGTGTTCCGAAGCGACCATGAACCAGTAGATATTCTAAGCAAGTTTATCACAACTGAACATCCACAACGCCAAGGCCCTGGACACCGAAAGTCAAATACTCAGTCAGGGTTTTCTGTCATTATAACGTCAGTAGTACGGGGATTTCAAGGAAGGTCCATTCAAAGGACATATTCCAGGCCATTTCTACGTTCCTCTCTTTCTCGACTAAAGGAACCACGTCAGTGGTAGAAAGAGAAAGGACTTGTCACTGAAGAATATCGACTTCCTGTGTATGTGTGGGAGGCAGTCAACTTCAGCTGCAGCGAAAACAGCTAGCTGATGCAGTGAAAAAAAGAGCTGCTGCACTGAACAATTAGCAGCTATTGCCGAGAACAGCAGCTGTTGCGATCAACAACACAAACTGCTTCAGTGAGCAATGTCTGCTGCTATTGCTGTGGTGAACAACAGCTAAACAACGGCAGCTGCATCAGACCACAGCTTCGGCAGTGCACAACATCTGTTGCAGTGAAAAGGAAAAAAACACCTTTCGTTGTGAACAACACATGCCTAAGATGTGACATCCCAGTCGAGAGGAGGATTTTCATGTCTTAAATGAATAGACGAAGCACTAGATACCCGCCCAGAACAAATATATATATATATATATATATATATATATATATATATATATATATATATATATATATATATATATATATATATCCTAGTATCAATACCTTGCCTATCTAACTAATACGTTACCTATCATTTCTACATTGTACCTGAGACACACTACCACATACGATCACTGTAAACCTCCCAGTGAATAGATCTGTCTCTATTTTGATGACTGATGGCTACACTACAAGCAAAGGTCTTCAAATGGAGCGTCATTTTAATGACAACTTAACAAGGAAATGCTACAGGATTCTTTAAGGGGGTCTTAATTACATAGGGTCACTTTGGTTCTGTCTTGTATAATGTCCTTTGTAGCCAATTTCGACGATTTGTATGGAAAAGCCCCTTCGCTTACTTCAGGTTAGATCCAATTTCAGAAATCGTACTGATTTCATCACTCTCCCAATGATTTCAGGGCTTCAGATACGAATGACTTGATGGAATACTCATGAAAACACGTATTGTCTGAAGAACACAGTGACATGCAGAATATCTGTGAACCTACGAAGGCACACGTATGTCAACTTACGGTATTTACCGACTCGAAATGTGGTATTATGTCTGCGAACAACAACAATTAAGTAAGGCAAGAATAATTCACGCTCAGTTTCATATGCAAATCTAATCGAAGGTAGTAAATAATTCTCTGTGTTTCCTGAATACGTTACCAAGTTAACACATCTACGAGTTTCGCTGATTGTCACAGGCAAAATACCTGGTTTACTACGCGCGTCTTTGATGATTTATTTGGCGTATATGTATATACATAATTTTTGTTCTTTAGTCGATTCTAAACAATAACGAAATAGAAAAATATACGTGAAAAAAATGATGTCTAGTGTTCGGCGTTACAGGGGAAAAAAGAAAATCAAATCTCAGCTTTCGTCCATATTTCAGATTTCAATGTCTGGTATGTAATGGTGAGAATGCGTTGTAAAACACAAACACACACACACACACACACACCACTCCAGATCTGCTTTCCCTGTGTCCCTCAGACACCAATATGGATCTGCTCTCCCTGTGTCTCTTGAGGTGAGTGAATAGTTCTTTTTTATCATCTTTTACGATCTCGTTGTGAAACGATTTTACAGAAAGAATAAATCAATCATGAAAGGATTAATGATCCTTTAAAGCTACTTTACCAAAGGATTCGCGTGTCTTTTTATGCAAGGAATCACGTATCACAAAATTTTTGTGATAGGATTCAAATACTTTTAAAAACCGAATGAAAGGATTCATATGTTGTAAAACTATGAAATAATTAACAAATCCACTGTAGTGATTGGATAAAGATGCAAATTTCTGGTGTATTTGCACTACTTTATATATATTTTTTCGTACGAAGATGAGAGTAAAGTAAGACGATATTTGTACGAGCGAACAAGCACTAGAACTCGCTTCACAGGAGAGAGAGAGAAAAACACTTGCCTGGTTTAGATTCGGACAATACCAGCAAATGGTAAGATTCAAGCTAAGCCAACCTACCTTGTAAAGCAGCAATACCAGCATAACTGAACATACGACACCCCGTTTTTATTGTGAAGCATCGCACAACATGACGCTACCAGCAGCTACAAGAGTTACCTGGTGTAGAATACAGCAATGCGCTCATGATGCGATACAAGTCGACTCCTATGTACAGTCCAGCACACAATCAGAAGGAATGTATTCCACATGATTTGCCTCATAGATACCACATCATCACCAACATGGAGTAACAAGCTGTGGTATAAACCACATGCAGAGTGTAACATGACACCAATAGGAAGGATCAATTACGGGATTAAACTGGTACGGAATACACTAAGAATATTCCTGAAGGGAGATGGTAAAAAGACGTACTGAATGTGTAGCACCATTAGCATGAGAGGACACGATGCATGAAGATTTTCCCAAGCACATGAGTGAAAAAGCAATTCGTGTTAATACCTACACAAGATGTGCCTCGACTTTGGAGTGAAAAACAAAGGGAAAAATGTCTAAAATTCAATATCTGCAGAGTCTCTTTCAAAGAAAGCTTCAAGACAGACCATTGCTTAGAAAATGGCACACCTTGTGCAAAAAAATGAAATGGTATGCCATCAAGTGAGAGCAAATCAAAGAAATTACTCGATACATTTTGTTACGTATCACTTAAGGGAAGCAAGCTCAAGGATTGGCCGTGTACAAACAAGAGCAAATCATCAACAAAGAGCAAAATACAAGTCTTACCTCGTACACATCAGGATATATCAGGCAACAAAGGCTTGTCTGGTACAAAGACCACATCATTAAGAAGGAACTCCGCACAAAACACTCGTGAAACAGAGATTAAAACGTCGCCAGGAGGGAACAATCCACAGAATTCTGCTGGTGCACAGGAGAGGCATTTCACTAAATCAGAATATAATACTTACCTGGTGAACACAAGGGGACACCTTCAGGAGGAAATGGGGTGCACATCTTGTCTAGCGCATCGACACACAAGACACCTGATGCCAGAGAAGAACCCAAAAATAGCGACAATAATTTCTCGATAGAGAGAGAACATCTCGCCATCAAGTGGGGACACGAGAGAGACAGACTCCATTTCTATTTCACAATGACCGACACGACATAGGCAAAACATGCCTCCAGACACAGCCATCTTTGCCGATAGAAAAAAAGAAAAATAGAAAGTAGACAAATCAGGTCTCCGCAGGCGTTTGTAGACCTGGCACTTAAAGGAAGAAAGGTTATAAGAAGAGAGGAGGGAAGAGGGAGAGAACATCATACCTTTGTTGTGTGAGGAAAGGAGGCATCATAATGGTCAATTTCGAGAACAAATAAAAGGATATCCTCTCTCTCTCTCTCTCTCAAGGGAACATAAAACAAAGACGTGCCGGTACACAGAAGGACACGATCACGAGGGAAAGAGAAACAAAGACCTTGGGACACAGAATGGCACAGAATCACCAAAGAACAAGAATCGAAGACTTTTGGTAAACAGAATGGCACAGAATCACAAAGTAACAAGAAAAAAAAGAGACTCACTGATCCACAGAAAGACACAATCACAAAGGAACAAGAAACAAGGACATAACATCACACAGAATGGCACAAGATCATAGAGGAACAAGAAACAAGGACATAACATCACACAGAATGGCACGCGATCATAGAGGAACAAGAAACAAGGACATTACATCACACAGAATGGCACACGATCATAGAGGAACAAGAAACAAGGACATCACATCACACAGAATGGCACACGATCACATAGGAACAAGAAACAAGGACATAACATCACACAGAATAGCACACAATCACAGAGGCAACCAGCTACAGGACTTGCCTGGTGAGGTGCTGTAGCTCATCAGCGGTCAAGTGGAGCTTCTCGTAGGAGGCCTTAACGCAGTCGGGAGGCCCGCCGTATGTACCACCTAAGCCACCCAGGCTCATCACCGAACCGACGCGAGGCACGTTCGTTCCCTCCTGCTGGAGACCAGACAACCCCACAGACGATGGATGACTCAGTCTCTCAATACATCGTCATGAGAATACAGTAGTGATAGGACTACAGTAGTGTATTATATCACGTTCATTCACTCTCTCTTGAGGTATATTTGAGACTAAATTTCCACTAGGGAAGCTAATCGGTTAACTAAGGCAGTTTCATGATTGTATCTATGAGTCCATTTCATTCTCTCTCGTTGTTAGAAGCTGGAGGATGAGGCTTGGCTCACCTGGGGGTGGTGGTGGTGACCCTGGCAAGCAGGGTGGTGAGCAGGTCGCCTCCAGAACAGCAGGAGGAAGATGAGGCCATTCAGCAGGAGGAGGGAGACGCCCAAGCCCACAGTGACGAGCAGGGCCGTGGAGTAGCGGACGTACTCGCTGGCGTCCGGTAGCGGCATCTTGGGCGCACTGCTGATGAAGCCCGTGTGGGTGAACCAGGTTAATGTGTGCGGTCGTGAGAGAGAGAGAGAGAGAGAGAGAGAGAGAGAGAGAGAGAGAGAGAGAGAGAGAGAGAGAGAGAGAGAGAGAGAGACTGGAGACTCGAGCGATAGCAGTCGAAATCAATATGATCATTTTAGGGAAGACGACTTATAAAGTCAATGGTGTTAAAGAAGAGTGAAGTAATTTTACCGATTATTCTCCACACACACTTGGGGTACGACGTCCTTTATCAGTCCCCAGTGTGTGTGTGTGTGTGTGTGTGTGTGTGTGTGTGTATGAAAAAGATTAATCTAAAATCTATGTCCGTGATAGTTCAAGACGTCTGGATGATTGGCTATGCCACTCGAACCGAGATCCTTCCTGTTCGCGTGGTCGCAATCCCAGGACGCATCTCAGACGGAAGGAGAAATGCGAAACCAATATTCACACATGTAAAAAAAAAGATCGATTCGAGGAGAATATTGGGAATCATAGACGAAAAATGAAATATTCCGTGGGTGATGTTTACAAAATATTGTGGCAACAAATGATAAAGACACAATCGGTCCGAGTGACATGAGCCTTGGGAATAATTTTTTGCTTTAATTCTTTTCATTTGAACACTGTGAACACATTCCAACTGATCCAACTAAAGTTTGCATGCTTGGAGGTGTATATAGGGAGACATCATACGTAAATATGTCTACGAGAACTAGTCCAAATTTTGATAATTCTTACTAATAAACCTAAAAGGACCAAATGAGTAACTGGAAAAAATTTTCAAGCACCTCGAACACTTATGCTCTCTCTCTCTCTTTTGTCGAAGATAACATGAAAATTTTACAGTTCGTTGGTGTCATTTTCTTACTACGAAACGTTCAGAGAATTTGTACGCTTCATAGATGAGGTGTGTGTGTGTGTGTGTGTGTGTGTGTGTGTGTGTGTAGGGCACACTTACCTCGCAATAGTAGGTGACAGCGCCAGGGTCGTGGTGACCCTAGGCGTGGTGGGCTTCGGCGAAGGCGTGGCGGGAGTGGTGGTCGTGGTGTCTTGGGCGGCGGTGGCAGGTGTGGTGTTAGGCTGGAGGAAGTACCACGGGTCTGGAGGCCTCACCACACCGTAGAAGAGGTTGGGGTCAGTGCTCACCTCCCACGAGTTTGGGTCTGGGGGGTAGGACTTGCCAGCAGCTTCGAGCTCTGGCACCAGCCATGTCCACAGTGCCAGCTGGTGCGCTCGGTACTGTGACCCCACAGTGGGTGGGACTCCTGGCAAGTGGAAGGGGAGTGGAAGCGACTGTGACACACAGTTTCCGTCAGGTATTAAGGCACAGAACAAATCATTCACCTGTTCTACAGAACTTCGTTATATAGGTCAATGAAGACTGTGCAACGTCAAGGAAAACTGTGCAATGGTCAATGAAGACTGTGCAACGTCAAGGAAAACTGTGCAATGGTCAATGAAGACTGTGCAACGTCAAGGAAAACTGTGCAATGGTCAATGAAGACTGTGCAACGTCAAGGAAAACTGTGCAATGGTCAATGAAGACTGTGCAACGTCAAGGAAAACTGTGCAATGGTCAATGAAGACTGTGCAACGTCAAGGAAAACTGTGCAATGGTCAATGAAGACTGTGCAACGTCAAGGAAAACTGTGCAATGGTCAATGAAGGCTGTGCAACGTCAAGGAAAACTGTGCAATACAAAATGTTCGTCATGGTGTTCAATGTAAGAGAAGAGTGGTCAGTGTCTCATCGCAGTAAGTGTTATCTGTCTTCTGTCTCTTCCGGATGAAGTTTATATTTATTCTCGTTATTTTCAGTTATTTTTAATGAGCATTAGCGTGATCATTAGTAACATGAACGTCAACATGATCACCAATGCTGGTCATATTCATCTGAGAGGATCTGCTTTATAGCTTCACTTCATCACTTGCTCTATCGGAAACTTACCTCAAAATCGGACCCTAATCTTCTCGATTCTTTTTCGTTATAACTTCCCCTGGCCTAAGCTATCGAGCCTCATTCAACCTGAGACTTGGAATCCTACATCACCTGACCATTCACTCTTACCCACCCTGAACTTGCACTACAGTAACCTTCCTGGATCAGTTAGAATTTCTTTTTCACCTCTCATCTTCAACTTTCTTCAATTGTATAACATTTTGACTCTGTGGAAATAACTTATCTAACATGTTAGCACTACAGGTCATATGGTGAGAAAGTAAACACCTATTGACGTGAACATCTTGTTGATGTAGGTAAAAAGCAGTGTGTACTGTTATTCAACATGTTAGCACTACAGGTCATATGGTGAGAGAGTAAACACTTATTGACGTGAACATCTTGTTGATGTAGGTAAAAAGCAATGTGTACTGTTATTTAACATGTTAGCACTACAGGTCATATCGTGAGAGAGTAAACACTTATTGATGTGAACATCTTGTTGACGTAGGTAGGAAGCAATGTGTGTCCTAGTCTGATTTCATGAACGTACATCCAATGCCAACCATGTGGGAAATTATATGTGGAAATGCGTGTCTGTATTAAAGTTATGTATGTGGGTGTCACTGGCAGCAGACCCGTGGCTTGACAAGTGTCTACATGAGGGTATAGGATCTCGATTTTCAATTCCGAGTCTATATCCAGGAAACCTTAGACATACATTTCAATTCCAAAGAGTGCAGCGTTCTCTCGATTTTTCAACACCCACAAGCTTTATCTTTTCTTTTTTTTCCATCACCGTCTGTCTGCGTCTCTGTCTCTGTCTGTTCGTCCGTCTCTCTCTCTCTCTCTCTCTCTCTCTCTCTCGTACTTACCGACCCTGAGGTATTGCCTCGTCTCGGGCAAGTATCGAGGCCAGGCCACTGCAGCGAACCCTGGAGAAGGTGATTCTCGAGGCAGGTTGGGATCTCTGGGGGTGATAAGTATAGAGGAGGTAAGTAAATGCACCCTGCACTCACCTGGTATTCAATACTGTACAGGACACCAACACGCTATTCAACACGCTGCTCCCTGTCGAATACTATGATAAGGAAGATATAAAAACCTAAGACTCTATTCCTTGTGGTCAGCGATGATAAGAAAGATTGCTATGATAAGAAAAGATATCATAAAACACTACTACTCTATTCCCTGTGGTCAGCTATGATACAAAAGATTGCTATGATAAGAAAGATACCAAAAACATTAATACTCTATTCCCTGTGGTCAGCTATGATACGAAAGATTGCTATGATAAAGATTTTTTTTTTTTTTTTTTTTTTTTTTTTTTTTTTATACTTTGTCGCTGTCTCCCGCGTTTGCGAGGTAGCGCGAGGAAACAGACGAAAGAAATGGCCCAACCCCCATACACACGTACATACACACGTCCACACACGCAAATATACATACCTACACAGCTTTCCATGGTTTACCCCAGACGCTTCACATGCCTTGATTCAATCCACTGACAGCACGTCAACCCCTGTATACCACATCGCTCCAATTCACTCTATTCCTTGCCCTCCTTTCACCCTCCTGCATGTTCAGGCCCCGATCACACAAAATCTTTTTCACTCCATCTTTCCACCTCCAATTTGGTCTCCCTCTTCTCCTCGTTCCCTCCACCTCCGACACATATATCCTCTTGGTCAATCTTTCCTCACTCATTCTCTCCATGTGCCCAAACCATTTCAAAACACCCTCTTCTGCTCTCTCAACCACGCTCTTTTTATTTCCACACATCTCTCTTACCCTTACGTTACTTACTCGATCAAACCACCTCACACCACACATTGTCCTCAAACATCTCATTTCCAGCACATCCATCCTCCTGCGCACAACTCTATCCATAGCCCACGCCTCGCAACCATACAACATTGTTGGAACCACTATTCCTTCAAACATACCCATTTTTGCTTTCCGAGATAATGTTCTCGACTTCCACACATTTTTCAAGGCTCCCAAAATTTTCGCCCCCTCCCCCACCCTATGATCCACTTCCGCTTCCATGGTTCCATCCGCTGACAGATCCACTCCCAGATATCTAAAACACTTCACTTCCTCCAGTTTTTCTCCATTCAAACTCACCTCCCAATTGAATTGACCCTCAACCCTACTGTACCTAATAACCTTGCTCTTATTCACATTTACTCTTAACTTTCTTCTTCCACACACTTTACCAAACTCAGTCACCAGCTTCTGCAGTTTCTCACATGAATCAGCCACCAGCGCTGTATCATCAGCGAACAACAACTGACTCACTTCCCAAGCTCTCTCATCCCCAACAGACTTCATACTTGCCCCTCTTTCCAGGACTCTTGCATTTACCTCCCTAACAACCCCATCCATAAACAAATTAAACAACCATGGAGACATCACACACCCCTGCCGCAAACCTACATTCACTGAGAACCAATCACTTTCCTCTCTTCCTACACGTACACATGCCTTACATCCTCGATAAAAACTTTTCACTGCTTCTAACAACTTGCCTCCCACACCATATATTCTTAATACCTTCCACAGAGCATCTCTATCAACTCTATCATATGCCTTCTCCAGATCCATAAATGCTACATACAAATCCATTTGCTTTTCTAAGTATTTCTCACATACATTCTTCAAAGCAAACACCTGATCCACACATCCTCTACCACTTCTGAAACCGCACTGCTCTTCCCCAATCTGATGCTCTGTACATGCCTTCACCCTCTCAATCAATACCCTCCCATATAGTTTACCAGGAATACTCAACAAACTTATACCTCTGTAATTTGAGCACTCACTCTTATCCCCTTTGCCTTTGTACAATGGCACTATGCACGCATTCCGCCAATCCTCAGGCACCTCACCATGAGTCATACATACATTAAATAACCTTACCAACCAGTCAACAATACAGTCACCCCCTTTTTTAATAAATTCCACTGCAATACCATCCAAACCTGCTGCCTTGCCGGCTTTCATCTTCCGCAAAGCTTTTACTACCTCTTCTCTGTTTACCAAATCATTTTCCCTAACCCTCTCACTTTGCACACCACCTCGACCAAAACACCCTATATCTGCCACTCTGTCATCAGACACATTCAACAAACCTTCAAAATACTCATTCCATCTCCTTCTCACATCACCACTACTTGTTATCACCTCCCCATTTACGCCCTTCACTGAAGTTCCCATTTGCTCCCTTGTCTTACGCACCCTATTTACCTCCTTCCAGAACATCTTTTTATTCTCCCTAAAATTTACTGATAGTCTCTCACCCCAACTCTCATTTGCCCTTTTTTTCACCTCTTGCACCTTTCTCTTGACCTCCTGTCTCTTTCTTTTATACTTCTCCCACTCAATTGCATTTTTTCCCTGCAAAAATCGTCCAAATGCCTCTCTCTTCTCTTTCACTAATACTCTTACTTCTTCATCCCACCACTCACTACCCTTTCTAAACAGCCCACCTCCCACTCTTCTCATGCCACAAGCATCTTTTGCGCAATCCATCACTGATTCCCTAAATACATCCCATTCCTCCCCCACTCCCCTTACTTCCATTGTTCTCACCTTTTTCCATTCTGTACACAGTCTCTCCTGGTACTTCCCCACACAGGTCTCCTTCCCAAGCTCACTTACTCTCACCACCTTCTTCACCCCAACATTCACTCCTCTTTTCTGAAAACCCATACTAATCTTCACCTTAGCCTCCACAAGATAATGATCAGACATCCCTCCAGTTGCACCTCTCAGCACATTAACATCCAAAAGTCTCTCTTTCGCACGCCTGTCAATTAACACGTAATCCAATAACGCTCTCTGGCCATCTCTCCTGCTTACATAAGTATACTTATGTATATCTCGCTTTTTAAACCAGGTATTCCCAATCATCAGTCCTTTTTCAGCACATAAATCTACAAGCTCTTCACCATTTCCATTTACAACACTGAACACCCCATGCATACCAATTATTCCCTCAACTGCCACATTACTCACCTTTGCATTCAAATCACCCATCACTATAACCCGGTCTCGTGCATCAAAACCGCTAACACACTCATTCAGCTGCTCCCAAAACACTTGCCTCTCATGATCTTTCTTCTCATGCCCAGGTGCATATGCACCAATAATCACCCACCTCTCTCCATCAACTTTCAATTTTACCCATATTAATCGAGAATTTACTTTCTTACATTCTATCACATACTCCCACAACTCCTGTTTCAGGAGTATTGCTACTCCTTCCCTTGCTCTTGTCCTCTCACTAACCCCTGACTTCACTCCCCAGACATTTCCAAACCACTCTTCCCCTTTACCCTTGAGCTTCGTTTCACTCAGAGCCAAAACATCCAGGTTCCTTTCCTCAAACATACTACCTATCTCTCCTTTTTTCACATCTTGGTTACATCCACACACATTTAGGCACCCCACTCTGAGCCTTCGAGGAGGATGATCACTCCCCGCGTGACTCCTTCTTCTGTTTCCCATTTTAGAAAGTTAATACAAGGAGGGGAGGATTTCCGGCCCCCCGCTCCCGTCCCCTCTAGTCGCTTTCTACGACACGCGAGGAATACGTGGGAAGTATTCTTTCACCCCTATCCCCAGGGATAATATACATATATATATACATATACACACACACACACATACACACACATACGCACATACACACACACACACACACACATACATATATATACATATGAAAAATGTAAGAAACAATTTAGAAAACAAACTTTTAGCTTGAAATGAATGAAAAAATGAATGTCACATAATGGTTCAACCTCTGGCTATGGAAAAGATATAAAACACTAATACTCTATATCCTGTGGTCAGCGATGATAAGAAAGATTGCTATGATAAGAAAGATACCATAAAACACTAATACTCTATTCCCTGAGGTCAGCTATGATACGAAAGATTGCTATGATAAGAAAAGATATCATAAAACACTAATACCCTATTCCCCATTGATTGCTGCGATATGAAAGACATCTTCAAACACTAACACGCTATTCCCTGTGGTCAGCTACGATAAGAGATACTATATAACACAAAGACTATGACCAGCATACTGCTATACTAAGACAAGAAATTCTATATACCAACACCTACACCTTTCCACCCTCTGGCTAAGCTTAAATCAACTGCTCCAACACTGTACAAAGATCGTGGCTCAATATAAATCCATCCTACATGCTATACAGTATAAATCCGTCCTACATGCTATACAGTATAAATCCGTCCTACATGCTATACAGTATAAATCTGTCCTACATGCTAGAGAGGAGAGGGGAGAGAGAGAGAGAGAGAGAGAGAGAGAGAGAGAGGAGAGAGAGAGAGAGGAGAGAGAGAGAGACTGGAGACTCGAGCGATAGGAGTCGAAATCAATATGATCATTTTAGGGAAGACGACTTATAAAGTCAATGGTGTTAAAGAAGAGTGAAGTAATTTTACCGATTATTCCCCACACACACTTGGGGTACGACGTCCTTTATCAGTCCCTAGTGTGTGTGTGTGTGTGTGTATGAAAAAGATTAATCTAAAATCTATGTCCGTGATAGTGCAAGACGTCTGGATGATTGGCTATGCCACTCGAACCGAGATCCTTCCTGTTCGCGTGGTCGCAATCCCAGGACGCATCTCAGACGGAAGGAGAAATGCGAAACCAATATTCACACATGTAAAAAAAAGATCGATTCGAGGAGAATATTGGGAATCATAGACGAAAAATGAAATATTCCGTGGGTGATGTTTACAAAATATTGTGGCAACAAATGATAAAGACACAATCGGTCCGAGTGACATGAGCCTTGGGAATAATTTTTTGCTTTAATTCTTTTCATCTGAACACTGTAAACACATTCCAACTGATCCAACTAAAGTTTGCATGCTTGGAGGTGTATATAGGGAGACATCATACGTAAATATGTCTACGAGAACTAGTCCAAATTTTGATAATTCTTACTGAAAAATCTAAAAGGACCAAATGAGTAACTGGAAAATTTTTTCAAGCACCTCGAACACTTATGTTCTCTCTCTCTCTTTTATCGAAGATAACATGAAAATTTTACAGTTCGTTGGTGTCATTTTCTTACTACGAAACGTTCACAGAATTTGTACGCTTCATAGATGAGGTGTGTGTGTGTGTGTGTGTGTGTGTGTGTGTGTGTGTGTGTAGGGCACACTTACCTCGCAATAGTAGGTGACAGCGCCAGGGTCGTGGTGACCCTAGGCGTGGTGGGCTTCGGCGAAGGCGTGGCGGGAGTGGTGGTCGTGGTGTCTTGGGCGGCAGTGGCCGGTGTGGTGTTAGGCTGGAGGAAGTACCACGGGTCTGGAGGCCTCACCACACCGTAGAAGAGGTTGGGGTCAGTGCTCACCTCCCACGAGTTTGGGTCTGGGGGGTAGGACTTGCCAGCAGCTTCGAGCTCTGGCACCAGCCATGTCCACAGTGCCAGCTGGTGCGCTCGGTACTGTGACCCCACAGTGGGTGGGACTCCTGGCAAGTGGAAGGGGAGTGGAAGCGACTGTGACACACAGTTTCCGTCAGGTATTAAGGCACAGAACAAATCATTCACCTGTTCTACAGAACTTCGTTGTATACGTCAATGAAGACTGTGCAACGTCAAGGAAAACTGTGCAATGGTCAATGAAGACTGTGCAACGTCAAGGAAAACTGTGCAATGGTCAATGAAGACTGTGCAACGTCAAGGAAAACTGTGCAATGGTCAATGAAGACTGTGCAACATCAAGGAAAACTGTGCAATGGTCAATGAAGACTGTGCAACGTCAAGGAAAGCTGTGCAATGGTCAATGAAGACTGTGCAACGTCAAGGAAAACTGTGCAATGGTCAATGAAGACTGTGCAACGTCAAGGAAAACTGTGCAATGGTCAATGAAGGCTGTGCAACGTCAAGGAAAACTGTGCAATACAAAATGTTCGTCATGGTGTTCAATGTAAGAGAAGAGTGGTCAGTGTCTCATCGCAGTAAGTGTTATCTGTCTTCTGTCTCTTCCGGATGAAGTTTATATTTATTCTCGTTATTTTCAGAGTTATTTTTAATGAGCATTAGCGTGATCATTAGTAACATGAACGTCAACATGATCACCAATGCTGGTCATATTCATCTGAGAGGATCTGCTTTATAGCTTCACTTCATCACTTGCTCTTTCGGAAACTTACCTCAAAATCGGACCCTAATCTTCTCGATTCTTTTTCCTTATAACTTCCCCTGGCCTAAGCTATCGAGCCTCATTCAACCTAAGACTTGGAATCCTACATCACCTGACCATTCACTCTTACCCACTCTGAACTTGCACTACAGTAACCTTCCTGGATCAGTTAGAATTTCTTTTTCACCTCTCATCTTCAACTTTCTTCAATTGTATAACATTTTGACTCTGTGGAAATAACTTATCTAACATGTTAGCACTACAGGTCATATGGTGAGAAAGTAAACACCTATTGACGTGAACATCTTGTTGATGTAGGTAAAAAGCAATGTGTACTGTTATTCAACATGTTAGCACTACAGGTCATATGGTGAGAGAGTAAACACTTATTGACGTGAACATCTTGTTGACGTAGGTAGGAAGCAATGTGTGTCCTAGTCTGATTTTCATGAACGTACATCCAATGCCAACCATGTGGGAAATTATATGTGGAAATGCGTGTCTGTATTAAAGTTATGTATGTGGGTGTCACTGGCAGCAGACCCGTGGCTTGACAAGTGTCTACATGAGGGTATAGGATCTCGATTTTCAATTCCGAGTCTATATCCAGGAAACCTTAGACATACATTTCAATTCCAAAGAGTGCAGCGTTCTCTCGATTTTTCAACACCCACAAGCTTTATCTTTTCTTTTTTTTTCCATCACCGTCTGTCTGCGTCTCTGTCTCTGTCTGTTCGTCCGTCTCTCTCTCTCTCTCTCTCTCTCTCTCTCTCTCTCTCTCTCTCTTTCGTACTTACCGACCCTGAGGTATTGCCTCGTCTCGGGCAAGTATCGAGGCCAGGCCACTGCAGCGAACCCTGGAGAAGGTGATTCTCGAGGCAGGTTGGGATCTCTGGGGGTGATAAGTATAGAGGAGGTAAGTAAATGCACCCTGCACTCACCTGGTATTCAATACTGTACAGGACACCAACACGCTATTCAACACGCTGCTCCCTGTCGAATACTATGATAAGGAAGATATAAAAACCTAAGACTCTATTCCTTGTGGTCAGCTATGATACAAAAGATTGCTATGATAAAGATATCATAAAACACTAATACTCTATATCCTGTGGTCAGCTATGATACAAAAGATTGCTATGATAGATATCATAAAACACTAATACTCTATATCCTGTGGTCAGCTATGATACAAAAGATTGCTATGATAGATATCATAAAACACTACTACTCTATTCCCTGTGGTCAGCTATGATACGAAAGATTGCTATGATAAAGATATAAAACACTAATACTCTATATCCTGTGGTCAGCGATGATAAGAAAGATTGCTATGATAAGAAAGATACCATAAAACACTAATACTCTATTCCCTGAGGTCAGCTATGATACGAAAGATTGCTATGATAAGAAAAGATATCATAAAACACTAATACCCTATTCCCCATTGATTGCTGCGATATGAAAGACATCTTCAAACACTAACACGCTATTCCCTGTGGTCAGCTACGATAAGAGATACTATATAACACAAAGACTATGACCAGCATACTGCTATACTAAGACAAGAAATTCTATATACCAACACCTACACCTTTCCACCCTCTGGCTAAGCTTAAATCAACTGCTCCAACACTGTACAAAGATCGTGGCTCAATATAAATCCATCCTACACGCTATACAATATAAATCCATCCTACATGCTATACAGTATAAATCCGTCCTACATGCTATACAGTATAAATCCGTCCTACATGCTATACAGTATAAATCTGTCCTACATGCTATACAGTTTAAATCCGTCCTACATGCTATACAGTATAAATCCGTCCTACACGCTATACAGTTTAAATCCGTCCTACACGCTATACAGTATAAATCAGTCCTACACGCTATACAGTATAAATCCGTCCTTCATGCTATACAGTATAAATCCGTCCTACACGCTATACAGTATAAATCCGTCCTTCATGCTATACAGTATAAATCCGTCCTACATGCTATACAGTATAAATCCATCCAGGGCTCTCATGTCATATGTCCTATACACGGCTTCGCATATGGATTTCGCACAGTGGCTCGGGTTCTAACGATCACTTCACCCTCCCCAACCCCCCCAAAAAATGACCTTAAACTTTATGACCTGTCGCAACAGAACGTGTGTGAGAGAGAGAGAGAGAGAGAGAGAGAGAGAGAGAGAGAGAGAGAGAGAGAGAGAGAGAGAGAGAGAGAGAGAGAGAGAGAGAGAGATGAAACATTTTGGCCTGCAGGCCTTGTAAAAGACTTAACACTGACCCGGTGTTGTAGTCATAACATATATATATATATAACGTATCACACCAATCCATATCATTTCTGTGGCCCGTTACATCCGGGGTTTGTGACGGTAAAAAGCGCCTGTTTGCCTCTGGCAAAGACTAAAGTCAGGTTAAACTCATCTACGTCCATGTGACGGTAATGTAACATGACTTACCCATCAAAATCCGGGTTACGTTCCCTTACTCATACTTTTCCACTGTTTTCCTCTTAGCTACGTGTTCCATACCCTTCATATTTCGTGACAAGCTGATCATATTTGCTGAATAACATTTCTACTTCAAACATCCCCTTCGGAATGATTAATTAAAGAGATACCATTTACCATGTACCGTAATTACATATAATCTTGGCATTAATAATGCATGTGAGGTAATTAATTATTCAATTTTCATGAAATATTACACGAGGAAAAAAGAAAAAAAAGGATTATGTCTAAACATACGTTTTTGAAAATATACATTACGAGGATTCAGAAACGCTACGACATTTCATGTGATATAAAGCATTGGATCAGCGAGATAAGGATTAACATCTTTTACTACTTCTTTTGTTTTGGGGGCAACAGCCTATACCAAGAAGTACCCAAGGGCTTTGGAAAGACATACCAAGGAGCTTATACAGGAGGTGCTTCAAGGCAAATTGTAAGCAGCTATCTAAATCAATTCACTGATAGAATATCAGAGAAGAGGTAGTAAAAGCTTTGCGGAAGATGAAAGCCGGCAAGGCAGCAGGTTTGGATGGTATTGCAGTGGAATTTATTAAAAAAGGGGGTGACTGTATTGTTGACTGGTTGGTAAGGTTATTTAATGTATGTATGACTCATGGTGAGGTGCCTGAGGATTGGCGGAATGCGTGCATAGTGCCATTGTACAAAGGCAAAGGGGATAAGAGTGAGTGCTCAAATTACAGAGGTATAAGTTTGTTGAGTATTCCTGGCAAATTATATGGGAGGGTATTGATTGAGAGGGTGAAGGCATGTACAGAGCATCAGATTGGGGAAGAGCAGTGTGGTTTCAGAAGTGGTGGAGGATGTGTGGATCAGGTGTTTGCTTTGAAGAATGTATGTGAGAAATACTTAGAAAAGCAAATGGATTTGTATGTAGCATTTATGGATCTGGAGAAGGCATATGATAGAGTTGATAGAGATGCTCTGTGGAAGGTATTAAGAATATATGGTGTGGGAGGCAAGTTGTTAGAAGCAATGAAAAGTTTTTATCGAGGATGTAAGGCATGTGTACGTGTAGGAAGAGAGTAAAGTGATTGGTTCTCAGTGAATGTAGGTTTGCAGCAGGGGTGTGTGATGTCTCCATGGTTGTTTAATTTGTTTATGGATGGGGTTGTTAGGGAGGTGAATGCAAGAGTTTTGGAAAGAGGGGCAAGTATGAAGTCTGTTGGGGATGAGAGAGGTTGGGAAGTGAGTCAGTTGTTGTTCGCTGATGATACAGCGCTGGTGGCTGATTCATGTGAGAAACTGCAGAAGCTGGTGACTGAGTTTGGTAAAGTGTGTGAAAGAAGAAAGTTAAGAGTAAATGTGAATAAGAGCAAGGTTATTAGGTACAGTAGGGTTGAGGGTCAATTCAATTGGGAGGTGAGTTTGAATGGAGAAAAACTGGAGGAAGTGAAGTGTTTTAGATATCTGGGAGTGGATCTGGCAGCGGATGGAACCATGGAAGCGGAAGTGGATCATAGGGTGGGGGAGGGGGCGAAAATTCTGGGAGCCTTGAAGAATGTGTGGAAGTCGAGAACATTATCTCGGAAAGCAAAAATGGGTATGTTTGAAGGAATAGTGGTTCCAACAATGTTGTATGGTTGCGAGGCGTGGACTATGGATAGAGTTGTGCGCAGGAGGATGGATGTGCTGGAAATGAGATGTTTGAGGACAATGTGTGGTGTGAGGTGGTTTGATCGAGTAAGTAACGTAAGGGTAAGAGAGATGTGTGGAAATAAAAAGAGCGTGGTTGAGAGAGCAGAAGAGGGTGTTTTGAAATGGTTTGGGCACATGGAGAGAATGAGTGAGGAAAGATTGACCAAGAGGATATATGTGTCGGAGGTGGAGGGAACGAGGAGAAGAGGGAGACCAAATTGGAGGTGGAAAGATGGAGTGAAAAAGATTTTGTGTGATCGGGGCCTGAACATGCAGGAGGGTGAAAGGAGGGCAAGGAATAGAGTGAATTGGAGCGATGTGGTATACAGGGGTTGACGTGCTGTCAGTGGATTGAATCGGGGCATGTGAAGCGTCTGGGGTAAACCATGGAAAGCTATGTAGGTATGTATATTTTGCGTGTGTGGACGTATGTATATACATGTGTATGGGGGTGGGTTGGGCCATTTCTTTCGTCTGTTTCCTTGCGCTACCTCGCAAACGCGGGAGGCAGCGGCAAAAAAAAGAAAGAAAAAAAAAAAAAAAAATATATATATATATATATATATATATATATATATATATATATATATTCAAACTCGTTCTTCTGATTACATTTACGTAATTGGAGTTTAGGATTCACTAAAAAATCATGTATATTCCAATACGGATAAACCCTGAGACCTTCAGGACGAATATTAGACCCACCCAATATCTTAAATCTTCCCCCACCTCGAAGATTCTCCACTGACCCACCAAGCTGTTCCCACAGGCAAGAATGCTCGCCACGTCCCGCCATGGTATAACCCCCACCTACAACAGACTTGGAGACGCCACTGGCGGATTTCTCCCACTTGAAAACTAGAGGACATGCCAACTGGTCAGTTGAAATGGGGTCAACTGTAATATCACCCAAGGTATTATGGCTCTGTGTTGTACGTGGAATTATATAAAGAAATATAACATAAAACTCTCTGAGCCAAGAATTGGTTTTTTTTTTTGTGCTAGGAATTATATAAATAATTATACAACTTTCTCAGCAAAGAATTTTGTTTTGTACCAGGAATTATATAAAGAATTATAACGTAAAACTGTCTCAGCAAAGAAGTTTTGTATCACGAATTATACAATGAATTATAACATTTCTCAGCAAAGAATTGTTTTGTACTAGGCATTACATAAAGCATTATAAAACTTTCTGAGGAAAGTATGTCATGTCGATGCTGTGTTTCTTCAGTGATTTCTTTAAGCAAACTTATTTTTATCACTTTTCAATAACGCGAATCTCAAAGTTTTTCTGATTATCTGTAGTTTTTTCTTAGCCTTACGGTGGCTTCTAGCAAATTTTTCGCTGTTTTCCGACTATTTCTGCTCCATCATGTACCATATTGACGTACAGTGCTACACAAACATATGAGCTTTGGTTTGGAGGATCTAATACTCTTGTCTGCATATAAGAAAGGGGTAGAATGTCTCTCTCAGGCGACCCAGATAAAAAAAAGGGGTAGAATCACCCGCTCAGGTACCCCAGTTACTAAGGGTATCTATTACCACATCTCCAGGAATGCTGAGGCCAATAATCCAGACACAAGATCTTAAATTACGCGAACGCTAAAATCATTACGGTATAGTGAGGGCAGAATTTGACCAGTGACATGAAGCAGTGTTACACAGCCAGCCGTACACAGAGGGCTTCTGGGATATATGCATTGTCTGCCGAAGAGTGGCTCTGCATGACACAAAAGATTCTTCGTCATGCAAAGATGATGATGGTGCTCTACGCCCAGGGAGGATACACAATAGACTTTGGCTAAACTATGCCCAGAGGACTTTGTCGCAGCCGCGTGGTGCACAGTGCATAAGGACCTCTAGCAGAGACAGACGACCGTGTTACACAGACCTTGTAGGAGATAAGCGAGGCACTGTACAACACAGTCCTTGCCGAAGATACACGACCCACTGTGCTACACAGGTCCTGCAGGAGATACACGACCCACTGTGCTACACAGACCCTGCAGGAGATACACGACCCACTGTGCTACACAGGTCCTGCAGGAGATACACGACACACTGTGCTACACAGACCCTGCAGGAGATAGACGACATACTGTGCTACACAGACCCTGCAGGAGATACACGATTCACTGTGCTACACAGACCCTGCAGGACATACACGACCCACTGTGCTACACAAGCCCTGCAGGGGAGGAGGAGGAGGACGACACACACACACACACATACACACGACACACCAGCGCCAATCGTCGACGGTGGCCACGGCCGGTTCTAACTTCGAGGATGAATTTCCAGCTTGGTCACAGCCTTAATCCGAAGGAGAGAGGCGGCGCAGGGGACCATAAAGCCCCACTAATGGTACTTTACGATGGGCTCTAGTGCCTCTGCCTGATGGGAGAGTGACCCTGAGTGCTGTCTCTACCAAGATTTATACCTGCTAATATCATCGAAACTGTTGCGTGGGCTTCGAGCAGCGAAATTTCCCTCCCTCCCTCACCTCACCATGTACATAATAGGGAAAGTAAATAAAGCGAGGGATCTCTCACATGGTACGACTGAGCCGAGAGGATGGCATGAGACAAGGGACAGAGTCAAATCGATTGTGATAGGGAAGGAGATGAGTAATTTTGGAAGATTAAAGAGTGGCAATAAGTAGAGTGATAGTCACATAAGGGTAGATAGCTCAACACAGCTCATAAACTGCTCATAGATTGTCATAAAATAAGTAGAGTGACAGTCACATAAGGGCAGATAGCTCAAGACAGCTCATAAACTGCTCACAGATTGTTCATGAAAATAACCCCAAATAACAGGGGGTAAACACAACAATAACTGTGCAGAAGTGGGACAAGGAATTGCGAGTCCATTGTCCAATGGGTCGATTAGAAGTAATTAGAATCTGATTGCCTAACAGCCTGGTGTAATTCGGTACGAATTATCCTCTTTCTTTTTGCTAAATAACTCTACAAACACGAATTTCTCTTGTGGGTTATGTAAAATGTATATAACAATCGCAATGTACGTTCTGAAATAAAAAAAAAGAAATCATTCATTATTCATAGTTTTAAGTTTTCATAATGTGTTTCATTCTACTCTTATAGCTAGCCTAGTTGGGGGTCTCTTGTCCATAGACCATATTGTAGAGGGCATGACCTTTCTGACCTTGTCCTGAACTTCAGACTTACGTGGCTTTGCAAATTCGAAGTACCGAAACATTGCTAGCTCGTTCACCCAACCCAACAGGGAAGAAAAAATGCGTTGAATAAGCTTTCAAATCATTTTTCAACGTTGACCCAACGTTTTCTTCGTTTTGAACCGTTATTTCAACGTTGATCCAACGTTTTTTTTAGTTTCGAACCGTTATTTCAACGATGACCCAACGTTTTCTTCGTTTCCAACCGTTATTTTAATGTTGATCCACCGTTTTCTTTTGCCTGGCGGGGTAACTAGCCTCGTTTACTTACCCCGACTTGGCGAAGTTTGTGAGGAGTGTGATGACGTCCTCGGACAACTGGGTGAGGGCTGGGGGCGTGATGGGAGGCGAGACGCCCCTGGGGAACTAGTGACGTCACTCAGGCTAGTGCCCCATATAAGCCCCAGTTCCCATCCGGGAGCCTGAATCTGTTAGGAAAAGGACGAGGGTTGTAGCAAAACACAACAGTCCTCTCGATCCACACACACACACACACACACACACACACACACACACACAAAGGTTTAATATGGGCTTCTGAGAGGCAAAATGGGTACTATAATCAGAGACCTGATCTTAAAGAAATGGAAATGTCTATTGATGGTATACTGACGTTAACAACACTGTGACACTACAGAGATGGGGACAAGATATTCACATGATGCAATTTGCACGACAGAGATACTTTAATTCGTAGGCAAATAAACTACGTCTCCTCCAGACTATCACTCAATTTCACTCACGGTCTGGGTCAAAGGTCACCTTCACTGAACCCTCAGCTTGATAGCACCCTTATCTTCACGACACCCGTGCGGGTCAGGTCAAAGGTAATCTTTATCTTACCTTAATTATCACAATACTCTCATTTTCACCACACCCTCGACACCAGTCATCCTTGACCTAAAGGTCAACTTCATTGCAGCCTCGACACTAGTGGCCTTTGACCTGACCCTATCTGAGTTAGGCCAACCTCATCTCATTTTCCCGGAAGGAGAATGAGAATCAGAAGAAACAGCAAGAAAACAAGATCCTTTTCTCCTAAGAGAGAGCCATGTCTAAGATCAAAGTGTGTGCTATGAATACTGAAAGCTGTTAATATACTATGGGTTAATATACTAAGATGGGTCAGCTCTGGGAAGAGCGTGTTGCCATAGGTCACTCAAGACTCACCTGCCCCGGGATGCGGCTGCCGAGGTCACACAGGAACATAAAGACTTTGGTGTGATGTGCCAGGGTGTCGGCTGCCTGGTGTAAGGGAGCCACCACCCCAGCGTCACCCAGCAGGTGCAACAAGAGGTTCTTGCGCACCTCCGGACTTGGCCTGACCGCCGTCCAATCGGTGTACTCCTGCAGGGCTGCTGCGAGCACCTCTCTCAAATGGTGTTGCCGGGTGTTTCGAACCCAGGTCCTCGCCACTCTCTCGAAGGTGATGTCATCGACGCCTTTCGTCACGAGGCGTTCCCCAAGCCACGCCCACGCCTCCCAGGGCGTGAACCCTATCATGACCTGCACGTGTTGACGGCCGAGAGAGGCCGCTCTCCTTGCCCGAGCCACCACCACACCGTCCTCGCTGGGGCCCCACGCTGGCATAAACGCTGGAGATTCAACCTGTCGCGCTGCCACCATAAGGGCTTCCAAGGGCGCCGCCCGTAGACAGGAGACGGTGCGTGGGTGAGGCGCGGCGGGGTCGTCTGGAACTGGGCATCCAGCGGCCACTGCCAGTCGAAGGGTGATGCTTAACGGTGCCATTACCCGCGACCAGGGGCATCCAGACCAACCCGACACCATCACAACACGTTGGAACAACCCTGAAATAATTCACCTACTTTATAGTCCTCGTAAAGATTCTGTTTACGAACGTAAGACCATTTACTTTCACTCTGGGGAATCACTTCCAGCAGCAGGCCAATATTATTAGCTTGGAAAGAGATTCTGGAAGCAACAAAAATTACTGGGCTGTGTTCTTAGAAGATCGCTGAGAGCTATAAACGGTTGCCTTATTTGATAAACGTCATGAAGAAGGTGAGGAACTTACCTGGGGGCACAATAGGACTCTCCATGAGGTAGGAGATGCAGGCAGCTCCGGTGTCGCGCCCGAAGAGCGTCACTCGCGATGGGTCGCCGTTGAACTGTTTGATGTTCTCGGCCACCCAATTGAGAGCCGCGATCTGGTCCAGCAATGCGAAGTTACTGACGACACCTCCCGTTCCACCCCCGTTCGTGTTGAGGAACCCTGTGGGAAGAGGACCCCCCGAAGTGTGTCAAAATATCTTAGTTACCGAAGTATAAACTCTGATCGCCTATGGGTTAGTAGGGTATTTGGACGACTACAGGGGTTGGTTATCAGGCCATGAACATCAAGTTAGAACCAGCAATCAAAAATAGAACATGGAACACCTTCTTCAAGAGCTCAAGATGATTCTAAAACCACACACAATACTCTCACTACATGCTTGGTTCCTCACCGATATACGTGTGACACACGCAACCCTCACTAGCAAAGACATTGCGCAACCCTCCCTAGCAAAGACATTGCGCAACCCTCCCTAGCAAAGACATTGCGCAACCCTCCCTAGCAAAGACATTACGCAACCCTCCCTAGCAAAGACATTGCGCAACCCACCCTAGTAAAGACATTGCGCACCCCTCCCTAGCAAGGACATTCCAGGAGAGAGACAGCATCCTGGTATATACCCCTGAGCCTGGCAGGGATGGGAGGGGAGCGTATCTGGGGGGAGGTTAGGTAGGTAGGAGGAGACCTCAGCTATACGGATTCATTAATCATGTTGGCCCGGCGGATGAATGATCCCTATAGCCTCCTTCCCCGCCTCGCATAATACCGCTTTCATCTATCATACGCCGTGTGAAAATATTCTGTCCGATTATTTGCCGAAGTTAATCCTTCCAGTATTATACGACACCCTTCCAGACCCCCCTTTCCATAAAGATTGGATACACACTTGAGCTTTGGCGCCCAATTCTTATTCGATACATCAGCCGAGAGCCAAGGTATTCAAACTCATCCGACGCTCTCCGTTCTTTTCCATGCAACCTGATCTTACAGTCTGGAGGACCTCCTTTTCTCATGTCAAAAAACTAGCGTCTTACTTCAGTTCGCTTTCACTTTCAAGCAGCACCTTTCTCATCCTCGCTTCAGTGAATCGGCCACCCCATATATCTATACACCTCTTTCCCCTGGTCTGACTAGCAACACAGCGTCATCTACAAACAACGACTTTGGCAACATACATCCTTTCTCTCTGTATAGTGAAATATCGAGCCACAGTCACTCTCACTTATACTCAAAAACCGCAGTGGAATCACACAACCTTGATGCATTCCTATTCTTACTTCATACCACTCACTCATACCCCCATATACTCTCATTCGTGTGCTAGTTCCAAGGTTAAATGCTCCTAAAAAGTATTTGTTAGTCTTCCATGCTCGTCACATCGAGCTAAAACTTTCCAGGGTACTTTCCAGGTCACTTTATGACATACACTTTCCTCCATACTAACAAGAACTTTACTAATACTTTTTTAACATGAAATTACGGACACATATGCCAGTATAAATCTTACATTCTTCCTTCCATTTTCTTGATACAGTGCGAGAGCACAATTACTGCCTTCGTTCGCTCTTCCCCAGACTCTTGAACACCTACTCTTCCAGGCTCTCATACACATGTTCCAGATCCACTCCAACAGCAGCTGCACCACTCTCCGTTATCTCGCTCACCAACCCCTCCAAGCTTATCCATTCTTCAGTGGCTTTATTGCTATTCTTACTTCCTCTTATGTTATAACTTCCTTTCCCATGCCTGTATTTCACTCGCTCCTTCCCTCTGTCCCTTCTGTTCCAATGGTCTTTTCTCTCTGTCTGTCTGTCTGTCTCTCCCTCCCTCTCTCATCCCTAGTCATTTCTTTGAGATCATTCTCGCTGTCTCTTACAAAACTTCATCTTTTGTTACGAGCATTCTCCCAGACTTGCTCAATATTCCCTCACTCCTCACACACAACCCTTTATTTTCACTCTTATTCGGCTTCCCTCCAAAAAAACACCTGGTAACTCTTGAATGATCACGATTCAGTCATCTTGCGAAATTCTCACCTGCTCTTCCCCTTTATTGATACGTACAATCTTTATTGGTCAATTATTCAAGTCCCTTTTTATTCTGAACTTACTTTTTCCCCCCATATATCACTATTTTCTGAAATTCTCACCTGCTCTTCCCCTTTATTGATACGTACCATCCTCAATCATTCCTTTTTTATTCTGAACTTTCTTTCCCCCCGTATATCACTATTTTCTGTCATACTGACCTTCTTCTAAACTCTCTCTTTCCCCAACATTGTTGGTAGCGTCGAAGGTTATGTTTGCCATGCGGGAAACCTATCTAATACACAGTTTCTGAAAGCCTCATGCCATTATGTCACCACAAGATACACCAATGGTTAGATTCGACAATGCAGTACATTCAAGTGTTTTATCTTAGACTTTCAGGACCATTGCTTCTGAAAGGGCTCATCATAAAACTCGACCACAAATCATTGCTGATAAAATACTCACATTTTTCCGCATATTACCTTTCTGAATTTGCTTTTTCGAAGGAAATGAAGATATCTAGAAGAGAATTGAACATTTTAGGAAAACTGAACATTTGTGACATGGAAGTGAAGGAATGTTCCTCATTCTTTTAGGAAAACTGAACATTTGTGACATGGAAGTGAAGGAATGTTCCTCATTCTTTCATTATAGTTTGACTGACTTCTTTACATTGAAGAACTTCGTTATAGTGAAGAACATTTCCTCATTCTTTCATTATAGCTGGAACTGACTTCTTTACATTGAAGAACTTCGTTACACTGAAGAACATTTCCTCATTCTTTCATTATAGCTGGAACTGACTTCTTTACATTGAAGAACTTCGTTACACTGAAGAACATTTCCTCATTCTTTCATTATAGTTTGACTGACTTCTTTACATTGAAGAACTTCGTTATAGTGAAGAACATTTCCTCATTCTTTCATTATAGTTGGACTGACTTCTTTACACTGAAGACCTTCGTTATATTCTAGAAACCTGAATCTTTGTAGGTCTGGAACGACCGGATACAAGAACTGAGAACAGAGGTTTGTGTCTGGACTTACCTAAGGGTCCCAGTCGATAGTTCAGGGTGAGAACAACCACCCTACCGTAGGCAGCGAGGACGGAGCCATCATAGAGCGAACCCGCGCCCCAGCTGAAGCTCTCGCCATGAAGGTACACCAACACAGGGTACACCTCCGACCCTGGGATGACTGCGCACCCGGGGGAGTAGAGAGAGAGAGAGGGAGAGAGAGAGAGAGAGAGAGAGAGAGAGAGAGAGAGAGAGAGAGAGAGAGAGAGAGACCGTCTCATTTATTACGTTGTAACGACGTGATCCAACTCCAATGTTACACCATGTCACACGACGTGTGATGTCACCATGTTATTCCTCCGCCTAATGCACCATTCCTGAACCTCTTGAGAATGAAAAAGGCGACAGCAAAGCCTTTTTGTACAAATCATCTACGTTATCTTAATCTATCTTTAATTATTAGAAGTAATATCTACGTCATTTTAATCTATCTTTAATCATTAGAAGCAATATTTACGTCATTTTAATCTATTCTTAATAATTAGATGTAATATTTACGTCATTTTAATCTATCTTTAATCATTAGAAGCAATACTTACGTCATTTTAATCTATTCTTAATAATTAGATGTAATATTTACGTCATTTTAATCTATCTTTAATCATTAGAAGCAATATTTACGTCATTTTAATCTATTCTTAATAATTAGATGTAATATTTACGTCATTTTAATCTATCTTTAATCATTAGAAGCAATATTTACGTCATTTTAATCTATTCTTAATAATTAGATGTAATATTTACGTCATTTTAATCTATCATTGATCATTAGAAGCAATATTTACGTCATTTTAATCTATCTTTAATCATTAGAAGTAATATCTACGTCATTTTAATTTATCTTTAATCATTAGAAGCAATATTCACGTCATTTTAATCAATCTTTAATCATTAGAAGTAATATCTACGCTATTTAAATCTATCTTTAATCATTAGAAGCAATATTCACGTCATTTTGATCTATCTTTAATCATTAGAAGTAATATCTACGCTATTTAAATCTATCTTTAATCATTAGAAGCAATATTCACGTTATTTTAATCTATCTTTAATGATTAGAAGCAATATTTACGTCATTTCAAACTACCTATAATCATTAGGGGCAATATCGACGTCATTTGAAGTGACTGTGCTAACTAGTGGCCCTACTGACGAAGATCAACTGCGGGACTTACCCATGATTGGGGTGAAGATGTTGACGGTGAGGCAGTCCTCGCTCTGGTTGCTCAGGGCGGGCGTCACGTGCCGGATAAACTCTGCGCGAGACCGAGGCATCTGCGCCTCGTCAGGATCCGGCAGGAGTTGCGGACACACAGGGGGTGGTGTGGTTGCGTCCAGCACCCCGTCCCAGGGAGTCGGGGTGTTGGTGGGTGTGAATCGTCCCTCTTCTACCGGGGGGCTGGCGTAAGGAACCCCTAGGAACACCTCCACGTCACCCAGTAAGTGGCCAAGGTGCCTGATGAACCCCTGGACTTGGCCGTACTTGGTGGTGACTAGACGCGTCTTGGCGGCAGCTGCGGCTTCTGGGGCCTGCCATGCGGCGGCTAGCACCACCAGCCACGCCCACGCCCTCGGGATCATACCACCATCACGCCCTCGCCTCCACCTCCCGCCTGCCCTTACCTCTCCTTCATGTGGGCGCGGAGGGCGGCCAGCAGTAATAGGTGAGGCGAGTGACTTACCCTTCCCTAGTGTGGGCGTGCGGGCGTATGGGTGGGAAAGGCGGAACCGTAGCCCTCAGACGGGCGTCAGCTCCGGAGTAGTCATGGTGGAACGAGATGAACATCACCTCAAAACGGAAGGAACAGATCTGTCATAGTGAACAGATCTTGTCTCCGTCTGTGTCCCTCAGTACTTCGTGTCTAGCGAACCTCACCTCACCTCACGTGCCGGGAGGAGGAGCTGCTGCTTCTTCTCTTCACGTCTCTTACAATCACCTCCTCATATCCCAGGCAAAGCGACAGCTCTTAACACAGCCAGTGGCCTCACGTCTAGTTTACCTTGCCTCTATATTCTACCGTTTCTGAGGCTTCTCCTCCACGTCCAATGTCGCCTCACCACCTCACCTTTCTTGGAAGCTTCCTCCTCCTCACTTCTTCCCGTCTGCGCTCCCTTGGAGTCCTGAAAACCATATTGAAAATGCATATCAAAATCTACACCAAAAAAATAGTTAAACTGTAGCCCTTACCAACAATATCTGTGCACTGCACAGTGTAACCCACGAGACAGACAAACTATTTAGAATTTCCTCTATGTAACCCAGTCATCATATGACACAGACCCTCACACTCTATGCAAACTCAAGTTCCTTTCCCATGCATCATAATGACCAGCATAGGACTAATAACCTAATTATAACATGGCTTTTTTTGGACACTCTAATCAATACATCATTTATATTTGAACTATCTGACTAATACATATATGCAAATGAACTAGAGTTTTCGTCTATCATTTATGTTATGTTCATTCCTCGTCCTCATTCTAAGACAAAATGTTTCGTTCGTATCCATTTATACACATGTTTACCAACAGTGGCCTAGAATAAACTGGAAATGGGATCTGACACGGTTTATTGATTTCTGTGCATCCCATTATCATTTTTACAACAAAAAATACAATTGACTGTTTTTCCATGAATATGTAAATTAGTATAATTAACACAAATTAAGTCATAAATGGGTTACTCGCTCTGTGTTGATTATTCTGATACATATATTACTGCTACTAAACATTATGGAAACTGTTGGTATCTTAATGTGACACTGATTAAAATGAACACCATTTTATTTTGTAGTCATGGGAACGTATCTTTTTTTTTACTAGATGGCCATGCTAACACAGAAGCCAGATGACCTTATTCGGTGATGATTATCTTTTTATTACAAGCTACGTGGCCAATCAGATGCGTAACTCAACAGGAGCTACCGAATCTCTTGTGTCTTGGGAGTGTTCAACTACTGGACTAATTAAACTACGCTGGATTCACCCAAGATGTTCTTCCCGAACAGAATTTCATCAGAGACAAGTCTAACGCAAGGAAACCTCTCGCTGTTTTTTCTTACGTCTTACAACGTCAGTGGGACGTACTACGTCTGTAGTTCTACGACACACACACACACACACACACACACACAGCCCTCTCGAGGCAACCACCCTCCAGCGAGATGATCCAGACCAACTTACTCCATCAGCACCGCAAGCACAAGAAAGACGACCCACCATTTTAAAGTGTAGTTTGCTTGGACTGAGTTGTACCATCACTTCCCCCCACCCACCCAAGCACAACAGTCGCTCGTGTGGAACTCATTTCTGCCACGGAGAAGTTTGCTAAAAGTGCAATTGCCGCGGGATCTCAGGCGATTTGTCTGTGACTGAAGACTCTAAGTACGGCTCTCTCTGCTCGTGGCGTATCAAGCTCCTTCTCATGGAAGAGCTGTGTTGAGTGACGAGGGTTCTACACTCTACCTACACATAAACACTTGTCTTTGGTAGTTCATATCTTCAGTGTCAAATCTGTCTGATCTGTGACCTCGAGTGACTGTAGGTTATTCTGGGTAATGGTTGGTAATCGTGGCGATCACTACGACCACACCAGGAATTTAGTTTAGGGTCGGGAATGAAACACTAATACGAGTTACGTGATGTCGAGTGTTATGTTAGAGATTGTGTGTGTGTGTGTGTGTGTGTGTGGTGTTTAGTGGCACGAAAGTCAGCAACGTATGTGTGGGCGAAGCAGAGAGGAGAGACACACAACAGCCTGGGCCAAGGAAGGGAACTTAAGAGAGAGAGAGAGAGAGAGAGAGAGAGAGAGAGAGAGAGAGAGAGAGAGAGAGAGAGAGAGAGAGAGACACCTTGAGGTCTCTCTCTTATCTTTTCCCTCATGTCGCAGCAGGCTCCAACGAAGGCCAGAAGTCCCACATTGGAGGCCAAGGATCTCGTACATCTCCAACTGCTCCATCATAGATCACTCGACGCCTCACTTCAACCCAACAGCTCCCTCACCTCCTCACTCACAACCACTAGCAAAATCTCACATTATCTTTCCCCCCCCCCCTCACTCTCGTGTATATTCCTCACCATTTCCCCTCTCCCCCATCAGTTAGCTGTAGAGTCTCCTTTCCCTTGACCCTCGTAGAAGAGCGTATAATTCTCCTCACTCTTTCCTCACCCGTGTCATAGGTTTCCCCTCTATGCCAACACCCCTCCATTCTCACGGTGACTGGGAGCAATGCCATTAGGGAGCCATCAGAGGCTCGCACTGCACCCCGTAACTCAACCTCCGCCTCGCTAATGACGTCCTGACGAGGGTGCCAAAGAAAGGGCGTCGGTTATTTTGTCCATTTATGCTACAAGGAGCGCAACCGCTAAGGTTCCGAGGCGTTGCTAACACTACACACGGAGTAGGTGAGTGCGCGGGGGGGCTTCTTCTTACGTGCACCGCTCAAGATTTAAGCAATGGACCATTTACATCACGTGCAGCCCTGGGGGAAAATACAGCTCAAGTCAGCTATGACAGGGAGACAATGGGGAGGGATCGCACCGAGGAGCTCCACTGCAGGCTAGGTGGGATGGGAAGCTGGTTGAAGAGGACGTTGGTGGGTCAGGACGCTGGTGGGAAGGGACGCTGGTTGGTGAGGTTGCACGCTCGGGAGGCTGTCGGCAATATAAAAAAAAAAAAACACTAGCTGGCGAGGGCGCAAACTGGATAGGATGCTGACTGGAAGGGACGTTAGTTGGAGAGGAAGCCTGCTGGAAAGAACGCCACCAGGAAAGGACGCTGGCTTTCCTAAAAAGGACGCTGCTGCTCTCAAGCATAGCTTACCTCATCTCGACTTTCTATCACACATAGGGACGCTAAGGTCAGCACTGTTATGACTGTCTGTTTTCCAAACTGCATAACGTTTTCTTCACACACACACACACACACACACACACACACACACACAGCGTTTTCTTCTTTATCATTAATGAGCAAGTGGAAAATATGCATCTGGTAATTAACATATGTACTGGGCGTCTTAACATTACAGACCATGAGTCACAACGGGCCTGACGTCTTCGGGCTCGCATGGGTTCGAAACCTGGGCATGGGAGCTGGCCCACACTCAATCAGGTGTTCATCCTTCCTTACAGAGCTGATCGATAAGATGGGTACGTGGCTTAAGCTGGGGGGGCGTGTGTGTGTGTGTGTGTGTGTGTGAGAGAGTGAAGTGTGTGTGTGTGTGTGTGTGTGTGTGTGTGTGTGTGTGTGTGTGTGACGCTAATGTACACTATCGAAAGTTCGAGGCTTTTATCAGCTCATGTTTGGTATATATTTTTTTCTATCTTTTTTTTTTTTTCCATCCAGGCTCCATAAATTTCCCGCCCCGCTTATCTCACGGATTATCGAAAAATAGTGGGCCCCTATTTCTCTCAAAATATTTCCCTCGTGTGTTAAACAAGCGTTACAGGAGTCTCACCCATGATGATGATGAGAGAGAGAGAGAGAGAGAGAGAGAGAGAGAGAGAGAGAGAGAGAGAGAGAGAGAGAGAGAGAAAAAAAAAAAAAAATTTCAGCCTCCTCCCCCAAAAAAAAATATCCAATCAAAATTTGATATTAAATTCTCGAATCAACAGAAAAAAAAAAATATCGCATCAAAATTTAAGCGAAAATGATTTTATAACACCCTGTCCAACGAAAGATGGTATATATACCATATGGTATGGATACCATGGTATGGATACCATGTGAAAGAGAGTGTTAAAAAGTTGTCTTGAAACTCCGAATCCCGAAATAAAAAACAGCGCCCAGCTTGAGAGCTGAAATCCAAAAAAAAAAAACGATTGACAGCCATCCTAATCTGAAAAAATTCTATCCATTCCTAAGAGCTACAAACTGTAGGGCACCACACACACACACACACACACACACACACACACACACACACACACACACGCATATATATATATATATATATATATATATATATATATATATATATATATATATATATATATATATATATATATATATTTCTTTCTTTCATACTATTCGCCATTTCACGCGTTAGCGAGGTAGCGTTAAGAAAAGAGGACTGGGCCTTAGAGGGAATATCCTCACCTGGCCCCCTTCTCTGTTCCATCTTTTGGAAAATCAAAAAGAAAAAAAACGAGAGTGGAGGAATTCCAGCCCCCCGCTCCCTCCCCTTTTAGTCGCCTTCTACGACACGCAGGGAATACGTGGGAAGTATTCTTTCTCCCCTATCCCCAGGGATATATATATATATATATATATATATATATATATATATATATATATATATATATATATTCTACTTGTTATTTTACCTACACGGTGCACTTCATGTATCCGTTTCCCAGCATCTTTGCGAAAACGTTCATCAACGTTTCCACACTCACTTTTTAAGTCAGTTTCCGTTCTGTTTTCAGGAAGCTGGCATCAGTAACTACATCCTCCCCTCTCTTTATTTTTCCCAAAAGTGAGGAATGGAGAGATCTGGCTCCTCTCTCTCTCTCTCTCTCTCTCTCTCTCTCTCTCTCTCTCTCGCGGATGTGACGAGCCAGCCACACCACCAGCTCAAAACTGTGTAGTCTCTTTAAGTGTCGTCAAACACACACACACACACACACACACACACACACACACACACACACACACACACACACACCTAGCCTCTCTAAGACGCTTGGGGTCTATACTTCGTCTCGTGCCTCTGTCTGCCCTCACTGTACAGCGAGGATGGAGCTCTCGTACATCTTCCTCCTCCTCCTCCTCCTCATCCTCCTCCTCCTCCTCCTGCCACTCTGCAAAGGCAAGGACGGAGTCATACCTCCTCCTCCTCCTCCTCTTCCGAGCTCTGTGCAAAAGAAACGGTGCCACTCTTTTCGAGTCTCCTCCTCCTCCCTCTCCTATTGCACGTCCACAGTAGGGAAGGTCCATCCTACACCACACAGCTGCCACACCGCAGGAGGTTAGGAGGCGTTCGTGCCTCTACCTGTTGTAGATCGGGTACCTACATCTACCACCACTCCACCAGCAGGGAGAGTTGAGGCTATACAACAATTAACTGCTGCCACTCTATACAGCAGGGAGCGAGTGCCTGTACTCATTACTGCTGCCACTGTATAGCAGGTAGAGACTGCTTGCATCTACAACAGCTGCCATCGTGCAGCAGGTAGAGAGCGCCTGTCTCTACATCTACCACTAATCCACAACAAACGGACGGGTCAACTCGAATGAATAGGTCAACGGAGAGGGGGGGGGGGGGGACATTTGGCCAAGCCTCTGTAAACGGTAAGAAGACTTCCAACGTAAGGTAATAGCTGCTCGTTAAACTAAGAGGCCCTTAGAAGCCGTAAATGCCCAGGGCGTGAGGAAAAAATTACCGTCAGCCTGATCAGAGCCGTAAAGGACTGTGGGTCATGGTAAAAAAAGAGAAGAAAAAAAGCTTAAAAAAAATGGCATCGGCTTACCTTAAAGAAATAATGGAGGTCGTTTAAAGTCTTGAGGAGGTACTTCATCATCATAGCCAACGCACATAAGATATAGATTTCGTTAAGTCGTAAAGTGCTGTGTTATACCTCGCATCTTCTTCCTTGATTTATGGGGCGTGAGAGATGATGTATCTTCCATGTTTTTCCTCTATATCATCTGTGTGTGTGTGTGTGTGTGTGTGTGTGTGTGTGTTGTCTATCCATCTCTCTCTCTCTTTATTTACTTGTCTGTCTCTCTCTCTTTGCCTTTCCAATGATATCTAACTTTTCCTATGCGAGTGCATATACGCATGTGTGGGTTTGAGCTCACTTCGAGTTTATATATAAATATATATTTCTCTTTTTCTATTTCCTTCCTATACGTTTGGCCGTTTCTCGCCTCAGCGGGGTAGGGCTGTATATATATATATATATATACATTGACTTACATGTGAACATTACATTCACTGATGCTTAAAACATTACCCGAGATGTGAGCGAGTAGATAAGCAGTGTCATTGTTTTCAGTCTATGGCCGTTCGAGAAAGACACGTTGGTTTTCATAGGTGGTGCTGAGTTCAGGTTCTCGATAGCCTGGGTTCGACTCTCGAGAGAGCGCTCAGCCTATAGAATCACGAAGACCAATTAACATGTGATTATCACATGGTAGTTAACTTCTATCTATAGGTGAATTATGGTTACCTCTTTTACCGAGACTTTTTCCCCTTTTAATGCTTCGAGTCTCGACTTTGCCTTTCGTCTCATCGACCCTCAAGCTTGGTGTCGCAAGCTGCCATCAAAGCTTCAGCTATTGGCAGACTCAGGTGATTTTTGTCAGGGGGGGGGGCCTTTTTCCCCCCCTCTCTCTCTCTCTCTCTCTCTCTCTCTCTCTCCCGTCCGTCCGTCCTCCGCCAGCAGCTGATCCGGGAGCGTTGGGCCGGGCTCCGGGGAGACTGCGGTGGCGGCAGAACGCCCTGGAAGACGTGGCCATCCCTGCTTGTCTGGTGATCTCTGCCAGGCTACTGGTGCTGGTGGTGGTGACCTGTGTTGATTGGTCGTCGCCGGACGCGTCAGTACCTGGTGACCTGTGTTGATTGGTGGTCACTGGACGCGTCAGTACCTGGTGACCTGTGTTGATTGGTGGTCGCTGGACGCGTCAGTACCTGGTGACCTGTGCTGATTGGTGGTCGCTGGACGCGTCAGTACCTGGTGACCTGTGTTGATTGGTCGTCGCTGGACGCGTCAGTACCTGGTGACCTGTGTTGATTGGTGGTCGCTGGACGCGTTAGTACCTGGTGACCTGTGCTGATTGGTGGTCGCTGGACGCGTCAGTACCTGGTGACCTGTGCTGATTGGTGGTCGCTGGACGCGTTAGTACCTGGTGACCTGTGTTGATTGGTGGTCGCTGGACGCGTCAGTACCTGGTGACCTGTGTTGATTGGTGGTCACTGGACGCGTCAGTACCTGGTGACCTGTGTTGATTGGTGGTCGCTGGACGCGTCAGTACCTGGTGACCTGTGATTAAAGGTAATTGGGCAATCCTCTTCCTGGTGATTTGTGCTTACTAGTAGCTGGAGACTTCAGTACCTGGTGACCTGAGTTCACTGGTGGCTGGGGAGGTCTGCTGCCTGGTGACCTGTCCTGACTGGTGACTGTACGCTTCAACTACTAGTGAATCAACTCCAGTGGTAGTTTGTAGAGAGTTCACTTCATGGTGACTGAACACTTCAGTGCCTAGCGACTCACAACTTCAGTAA
The DNA here is from genome assembly GCF_036320965.1 of Panulirus ornatus. Classification (NCBI taxonomy): domain Eukaryota; kingdom Metazoa; phylum Arthropoda; class Malacostraca; order Decapoda; family Palinuridae; genus Panulirus; species Panulirus ornatus. The sequence continues at coordinate 17,576,319 of NC_092275.1, forward strand.
ATAGTGACCTGCAGCTTCAGTGAATTGTGAGCCGAAGCTTCACTCATTACTGACCCACAACTTCGCAAAATAGTGACCTGCTCTGATGAGGTTGCCAGGGATGAAGCCAATGATGTTGGTAATATGTTGTCAGTGTTGTAATAAGCTGCCAGTGGAGTGGTATAGCTCTTTATTGCACTCGGTACTCCAGTTCGAAATGTGATATGAGCACTGTGGTATCCAGTGCCTAACAGATTTGTGTCCTAATAAACGTACCAGAAAAGGATGTATTGGATACACTACTTTTATAAGAAATTGCCAAAGGGGCCTCTTCTCTCTCTCTCTCTCTCTCTCTCTCTCTCTCTCTCTCTCTCTCTCTCTCTCTCTCTCTCTCATACTCCCGACCCGTGGACGTGGCCAGCTTCCCGAGTGCTGCAGGAGCCTCATAAAGATAAATGGGACTCCTATATATATATATATATATATATATATGAAAAAGTTGTATGCAAAATTCAGGAATTCAAGAGAAGAATTATGAGAAATTGAAAAGGTCGGTTCTCTGGGAAATGTATAGAAGACTTCTGAACGCTGTTAAGAGCTTTTATCATGGGAGTAATGCATGTGTGAGAGTAAAGTGGCGGTACGAGTAAGTGGTCTGAAATACTGTGAGAGTGCGTCAAGATTGAGAGAGAGACGTCTCCGTGGTTCGTTGATGTCTTAAAGACGAGACACTTGGTGAGATGGGGATCGAGGTGGGGGTGTGACTGGAGGCGTGATGTTCAACCACAGGGGGGAGCGACACAGGTGCTATATGCAGAGCTTGCTCTGCTGTTAGATGACTTGAGATGAGTACCTAGATAAAACGACGGACCGGTTCGATGATGAATGTAAAAGTGGAGAAGGTTCGAAACCCATTTGAATCAAAGAAAAACTATAGGGTTTCGAAAAAGGATTTCGGAGATCAGAGTGCTGTGTCAGATGACATAAGACGACGGACCGGTTCGATGATGAATGTTAAAGTGGAGAAGGTTCGAAACCCATTCAAATCAAAGAGAAACTATAGGGTTTCGAAAAAGGATTTGGGAGATCACAGTGTTGTGTCACATGACATGGTAAGGGGAGTGGCTGTTGTGGATGAATTCTGATATCTGGAAGTGACCTTCACAGTGGAGGGGAGTGCTGAAGATGAAAGTAAAGTTATGCAAGGGAGAAAAATGGCTGTGGTGCACTGAAAGCTCGGGCGATTTGGAATCGAGTTAAACAACATATTGCGCAACGACCCAATGGCATTCAAATAGCATGAAGTGAGAGAGTAATTCGAATAGTAAGGAATACAATGACATTCAAGTAGCACAGGATACAAAGAAACTGATAATGGAAGGAATGAAAGGGAATTCAAACAATAACTTAAACAGGAAGGAATACAAAGGAATTCAAACAATTACTCCAACAGGAAGGAATACAAAGGAATTCAAACAATAACTTAAACAGGAAGGAATACAAAGGAATTCAAACAATTACTCCAACAGGAAAGAATACAAAGGAATTCAAACAATTAAGGATAAGCTCGAATGAAGATGTGCTTGTTTAAGCTCCAATGAAGATGTGGCTGCGAAACCCAACCCTATATCGGTAAGGATGGCTCAAAAACAGGAGCAGTAGAGATGGTTCATTCCTTCTCATATTCCCATACATTCAAAATACATGTTGCATTGATGTGTAATGTTATAGAGATGGGATTGAGGGTATTTGGATTGATATAAGCTGTTGAAGTGCAAAGCAGGGTCAGCAAACGAACCATAACTTTGTAAGTGTTTATTTGTGTTTGTTGTGTGTGTGTGTGTGTGTGTGTGTGTGTGTGTGTGTGTGTGTGTGTGTGTGTGTATAATTACCTATTTGTACTGTACAGGGAGAGAGTATTACAGACGTGGGGTCCCATCTCTTGAGTGAATGTGTGTGTGTGTGTGTGTGTGTGTGTGTGTGTGTATTAAGTTCTTGCATCTGTTTATCTAAAATCTTGTCTTTGACTGTAAATTATTAAGAAAGCGTTTGCATGTAGAATTCTCTTCCGTGTCTTTCCTGTTTAAGAGGTTCGTGAGCTGAAAGGTGATTACTACTATCTTGTTAACGACCCTACTTACCAACAGAAACAGACTGTGCAAGTGCTCTTTAGGGGTAACTCAACAACCAAATTTGCATACTGCAGCTGAATGGAATAGCTGTTTTCGGAATACGAGAAATCCAAAAGCCCGGAAATGAAGGCAACTGACCAGATTAAATTTACTGTATGGAACCTGAACTAGTGAATTGCTATGGAGCTGAGGCCAAGCTAATCTTCGCCCTTGAAATGCAACATTTGGCAATTTGAGGCAAAAGGGTAGGTTTGTTTACATCTTGACCTGACCCGAGGTCGGGTATTAGAGAAATAATGAAAGATATGAGGAAGCTTGAGATTCAGGTTACATAAATAGCTGTAGCACCAATGTTAGAGGAGGACAAGGTCACACTCGGTCACTACCTGACCTCACGACCTGACCTCACGACATGATTAACGAAGGTGACCTTCTCTACCGCCCATCGAGGACTGAACTCAGGTCACTTAACGCAGGTAATGTACGTAGGTCACTTAACGCAGGTAATGTACGTAGGTCACTTAACGCAGGTAATGTACGTAGGTCACTTAACGCAGGTAATGTACGTAGGTCACTTAACGCAGGTAATGTCCGTAGGTCACTTAACGCAGGTCATGTACGTAGTTCATTTAACGCAGGTAATGTACGTAGGTCACTTAACGCAGGTAATATACGTAGGTCACTTAATGCAGGTAATGTAAGTAGGTCACTTCTCGCCTCTATATATATAACCCAACCTTGATAATGTACACCTAGTTAACCTGAAGATGTCTGGAATATATATATATATATATATATATATATATATATATATATATATATATATATATATATATATATATATATAATTCCAACAGGTTTGATTTTTTCCCAACCTCAAAATCGTAACTTTTTCAATCCCTTAAAGTGCTTATATTATCCAACCGAATCTTTAATCAGATATGCAAAACGAGCCAAAAGTTTGTCGAAAATGAAAGATTACTGGACCCGTGTGTGTGTGTGTGTGTGTGTGTGTGTGTGTGTGTGTCCCCTTGTACGTTGGGAGTGGCATAACAGCAATATGACGCGTATTTCCTCCCTCTAACCGAGTTACAGACTCGATAAAGGTGAGTGATTGGCCACCAGCGTCAGAATGAAGAGTGATGTAAAATACTCTTTTTTTTTTTCCCCCTCACTCGTCCTGGATGTTGGAGGAAGGCGAGTGAGGCTCGACAGCCCAAAGGGGGCCTTTTCTCTCTCTCTCTCTCTCTCTCTCTCTCTCTCTCTCTCTCTCTCTCTCTCTCTCTCTCTCTCTTTTTAGGTGCTTACTGAATATGCTTGACGTACCAGACGACCTTGTCGCTCGTTTTCATTTATAATGAATCAGGGAAATTTTTTCGTACAGGGTAATATAGGTAGAAAAGGGGGTGCCAACGCGGCAAATGGCGAATTGTATATATATATATATATATATATATATATATATATATATATATATGTATATATATATATATATATATATATATATATATATATATATATATATATATATATACATATATATATATATATATATATATATATATATATATATATATATATATATATATATATATATATATAATCATCCCTAGGGATAAGGGAGAAAGAATACTTCCCGCGCATTCCATGCGTGTCGTAGGTGACAAAAAGGAGGGAGCGGGGGTTTGGAAATCCTCCCCTCTCGTTTTTAATTTTCCAAAAGAAGGAACAGAAAAGGGGGCCAAGTAAGGATATACCCTAAAAGGCTCAATCCTCTGTTCTTAACGCTACCTTGCTAACGCGGGAAATGGCAAATATGTATGAATATATATATATATATATATATATATATATATATATATATATATATATATATATATATATATATTCAGAGAGTACCACCTGAGGGTTACTTCCATGGGGCCTATAGTGTTCAGAGAAGAGACTTGACATTTGTCACGACGAAGAGAATACTTGAAGATTGCCTGTTATATTTTCTTCCCCTGCCACTCCCTTCTTTTCTTTTTCCATCGTCACTTCAAGAACAGAAGATACGATATAAATGACGAGACCAAAATAAAGCACTTTTGCAGCTTTACATTACATGTGATCACGTTTTCCATTCCTTCGGAGAGCGACATAAGCCGGTAATACAATTTGCATTCCCTTCATAGTTAGCCATGCTGAGGCACTGAAATAGAAAGTTGGCTGCTCAACTGTCCAAAGTTGATTCGGTTAGCTGGGTTCCCAAGGCCTTTCAAAAAGTGAGAAACATTTTTTCCCCCCCCCAAGGTTCTAACATTTCCAAACCTGGAAAAAGAAATAATGTACTGTGTTTTAGGGCTGCATAATTTGCACACTCTTGATGCGCCTTGATCTCTGTAACGCTACCTTGATCCTTTTAGTAATTTCCTCTCCAAAGTACGTGTCCGCCAAGGTAGAAGTTCACATGTTGTCCTACACCAGCTCCTCTGCCCCTCTTCTAGCAGGGACAGGACACCAAACCATTAGGCTGTCCCTTCCCACTTTCAATTAGGCTTAAGGATCAGGGGATCTCTTTCCGTCGTCCTGAAATGATGTCGTTAATCTCCCATTTTCTGGTTACCGTCCAGCACGACTCTTACAATAACTCTAGTACATGTCGACCCATACCGAGCAGCCACTTTCGCTACCGATGACGCACTTGTATTCACAGCAGATAAGGGCGGTAAGGAGTGGATTATACTACCGAAGACGCACTTGTATTCACAGCAGATAAGGGGGGTAAGGAGTGGATTATACTACCGAAGACGCACTTGTATTCACAGCAGATAAGGGGGGTAAGGAGTGGATTATACTACCGAAGACGCACTTGTATTCACAGCAGATAAAGGCGGTAAGGGGTGGATCATACCAGTTAGGGAGGGTATTTGGCTCAAGACAAGTGCTAAGGGAAGAGTCCCGAGAAGCGAGTAAGAATTTCCCTGCGAGCGGTCCTTTCACACGACAACATTAGTTTGGTCCAGTGTGGCTGAGGTTTGGTCCAGTGTGGCTGAGGTCTGGTCCAGTGTGGCTGAGGTTTGGTCCAGTGTGGCTGAGGTCTGGTCCAGTATGACTGAGGTCTGGTCCAGTGTGGCTGAGGTCTGGTCCAGTATGGCTGAGGTTTGGTCCAGTGTGGCTGAGGTTTGGTCCAGTGTGGCTGAGGTTTGGTCCAATATGGCTAAGGTTTGGTCCAGTATGGCTGAGGTTTGGTCCAATATGGCTAAGGTTTGGTCCAGTATGGCTAAGGTTTGGTCCAGTGTGGCTGAGGTTTGGTCCAGTATGGCTAAGGTTTGGTCCAGTATGGCTGAGGTTTGGTCCAGTATGGCTGAGGTTTGGTCCAATATGGCTAAGGTTTGGTCCAGTATGGCTGAGGTTTGGTCCAGTATGGCTGAGGTTTGGTCCAATATGGCTAAGGTTTGGTCCAGTATGGCTGAGGTTTGGTCCAGTGTGGCTGAGGTTTAGTCCCCTGTTGCTCCGTCTCTTATTAGTCTATGTATGAACCAAGTCTTTACCCTTATGTACGTATATGTACACACACACACACACACACACACACACACACACACACACACACACCCCAGTCTGAGCCAGGAACCCATGTATCGACCAACCCCGAGGGAAGGATGAACACCTGAGTTGAGTGCAGGTCCCACTGCTACGCCCAAGATTCGAACCCATGTGGGCCCGACCGTGGGCCAGGCACGTCGTAACTCATGGTCAGCAACGCTAAACCAATATAATGTGTGCTTGTGTCTCTCTTTCTCCGTACATATACACATTGAAGTTGTTTATATGATTTATTTTAGTCGGTTATGCATTTTGCAGGTAGATAGAATTATCTAAAAAGAGAAAAATGTATATGCATATACGTTCATATACATTTGTATGTATATTTGAGTCTATTTTTACATATATGAATGTAAATTCCTTACCATATACATTTTTTCTTTTGAATTATGTATTTCGCATATGGATAGAAGTAGTGAGAAAAACAAATGAATAAACAACAAAGTGTAACAGTTCGCAAAAAAAAAAAAAAAATAATACTAAAATATGAACAAATAAAAATAGCTTGATAAAGTAGAGCATAAAATCCAGTATTGCAAATAAAACCAATTTTAAATATCGTAAAGCAATTTTATGCATACAGCCCACAACAGCAACGACCTCTCTGGTGAGCAGTGGCCTCTGTGGTGAGAATGACTGCCTTTTCGCTCCAGTTAGCACAATCCGTGGCAGCTATGACTATGCTGTGTCTATAGAATATACCTTCACCCATATCCTCCACTCCAAGCGACCTCAATATTCTTGGCTGTCACATAAAACACTCCCCTTCTGACGCCGCGACGTCTGCTTTACGCAATTCTTTACGCAATAAAGTATCGTAAGAACAACGCAAGAGGATATACGGTGACGCAGACACAACATAAATCGTGTCCTGGGTTCGAATCGACCAAAAGTCAAAATGAAGAAGGTTTGAAATCATTTCTGAAAATTACTTAATGCTCAAACCTTTGCTACTCTATAAACAACTGTCGGCGAAAAGAGTTACTGGATTTTATTCTGATAGATTTTCTCGTGTTTTTAACAAAATGTCGAATAATTTTTGTAATGTTTAACACATCCAGAAAAAAAATCTATATCTCCTGTTTTTTTGTGGACTAATGAGACCATTAACACAATCCAGCTTCCTAACTTCAAAATATATTGAACTATCTTGCAGTTCCTAGAGTATCCACTTCTCTCTTTGATTAGCTGTTGAAATGAATACACCAATTCACTATCTTTCTTCGGTTCAAGAAACGAAGCTCCACTCTCATTATAGACTCTAATATTCCGGACTCCTTTAGTTGGGAAGCGCTTGCACATCTGAAACGGTTCTGGAGGCAAAATTCCATAAGGTCGTGAGCTCCACGAGATTGGAATGGAATCCAGTACTGAGACTGAAGACCATTTGTGAACTCCAAATTTTAGCTTTAAGGGATAAGTGCAGGGCATTGGAACCCACGATCTAGCTTTCTTGTCAATAAATGTAATAATACGAGTCTGTTGAAAAAAAAAATTCGCTGTATCGTCATTCTTTTTAAGCTTGAAGGCAATCAAATGCCATGGATTTTGTTGATGAATTCTAACCATCACTCGAAAAATAGTTTGAACACTTAAAGACGTCCATGATATCACAGAAACTATACACCCTCTCGTTGAATAATACTATATATATATATATATATATATATATATATATATATATATATATATATATGGATGGCTCTTGTGGTCATCTTTTAATTAATATCTCATATTTTCATAGCCATTCCCTTATTATAAAAGCCGTTACCAAACACAGAAATCATCCTACCAAGGCACGTTACTTTCTTTGTTAACACATATCAGTTTCTTAACTCCCCCACAATCATTACGACAGCACAAGTGGGTTCAAGGCTTTCTTGCGCAAACAACATGCATCTACAAAATTGCTTTTAGCTTCAGCGTTAAAGGCTTAGGCTGTAATCTCTCTCAAAGTAATTATAACTTTAAAGCAGCCAAGATCCTGTGAAGGATCGTTACCAGATTTCACCAACTTGAGATTCTGAAGGGATAAAATGGAAAATTCAGGTATTCATACGAAATTCGGGTAAAATTTCGCATATAAATGAGCACATTTTTTTTCACCATTACTGCAGCGTTCTAAAGAAATTACTGTCCTTATATCGCATTCACTGCCAAGTAATACGAAGGCATGAAAGTTACTTTTTATCTAAAAACTATGCATTTCCTTACATCTAAAACTCGAATATTTTCAAAGCTAAGAGTTCAAATCAGCCTCCGAGCTACACTGTTTATTGTATATTGCTACTGGCAGAAACCGATTCATTGTGGACATCTGTTTCCGTCATTCGTTATTAAACTGGGTGAAAAATCTACTGTGGAAGAGGCGAGGCTTTTCTTGGATCTAGGCCAGAAGTAGAGAGAGGACCACTGAAAACACCATAGCTCGTAAAATGCTGCCAGTTGTACCCACCATCAGAGTCCAAACTCACACACACTCTCTGTCTGTCTCTGTCTGTCTCGTCAGCGCATTGTGCTACCCCTGCTTCCTTGTGTGTGTGTGTGTGTGTGTGTGTGTGTGTGTGTGTGTGTGTGTGTGTGAGAGTGTGTGTGTGCGTGTAAGAAAAAGTCCTACAGAATCCACTTCAGGCTAGGTGCGTTACAGTAAACAAATGCTTCTCAACGCTCCTAGGAGAAGAAACATTGGTGGCTTATTTGGCTAAGTTCCCAATTCTCAGGAAAATGGGAAAACTTTACGATGGAAACTGGAATGTTTGCTGGTGTGGCCAAATACTGCAGCCGCCTTTATGAGACTGAAGGAGTGATATTTTTCTACTGGCTGTCTGCATTCCAAGTCTTTGCCCAGATTTACAGAAAAAGAGGATCCACTTAGCAACATAGATTCAATGTTTACGGCGGAAAAGGAAGTTCGGATGAATGTTTAGGTACAGGAGTGAGGAAGATGGTTCACACCAAGGGCTGAGAGAGGAGGAAGGGGTCTGTCTTGATCCAGTCGAGGTAACGGGGAGGTGCTGGAAGCCTCCATGAGTTTCTTTATTGCTTCTGCTGTTGTATTGTACAGCCCAGAGAATCACTTCTGCTCTCGAGAATCTGCTTTACTGCTTATACTGTCTCATTTTCTTCACATGATCACTGCTCCTTATTTCTGTCTTGGGTAACGCTGCTGTGCTCTGCTCTCTTGTCTCATCACTGCTGACGTAAGGTGGTTCATCATTGATGAAGTACCCATCACTGCTGTCCTACACTGTTCGACTCTTCACTTCACTGTCTGGGTTGTCACTGCTGTTTCCATATTATCTGGCTCATCACTGCTCCTCCTCTTGGCAGTCAGGCTCATCACTGCATCCCTCCCAATTCTGACTCGTTCATATAACCCTGTTGTGTATGCAAGGAAATTTGCAATCATCCCTGTGTGAAAAGAATTTTTAAGTAGGTAATGTTCAGAATTTTTTGGATTTTTCAAATGCAGTAACTTTTGTGTGTGTGTATGTGTGTGTGTGTGTGTGTGTGTGTGTGTGTGTGTGTGTGTGTGTATTTGCACTGTAAGGGGATGGAGTTCGACACTCGTGAGCCACCCAGTTCCTGAACTTTCTCTGCTATCAGGCAACTTTTTTAACTTCTGCATGCTGCCTGCATCTACGATTTCATCATGCATCCACAACTCCTCTGTTATAATAGCCTTTTTTTTTTGGACATACTTTTTAACAACTGTCTTCTCTAATTTCCTATTATGGACTCTGGTTATAGGATCCATCATGCATTTTTCGAAAAGCTTTTCAGTACGTTATGAAGTTGGTTCACAATCTTTAAACGGTGTGATCAGGTCACTCCTCACTCCTCTCTCTCTCTCTCTTCTATGGTGGGCAAATCAGAGGCTCCCGGCCTTTCTTTATAACAACTTTGATTCCAGTCCTAGCTTTGTTATCAGCTCTTTGTGCTCCTGTTAGTGGAATGACCAGATTCTAGAAGCATATCCTAGTTTTTGGCCTAATCAAAGATGTGAACAGCTTGCTGAATATTGCCTTACCCATATATTTGAAGGAATCTATAATAATTACCAGTAGACGTTTGTCACCTTTATCATTATCATAAATGTGAAACTCAGGCGACAGGTTGAGGATGATAGCATTTACTAAGTTCCTCTCTATCAAAATTCCTGCACGTTATTTCTGGTTAGACAACGTCTCTGTTGAGGCCCTCGTCCACTGTGTCTCATCCTCATTACATTAACTAAGGTTGAATGTCATCAGCCACGTATCAGACCAACTTTGTCAAGGTTCTCCAGTCAATTGACGAAATAAGCTTCGCTTTTTTGCACTCCCTTATGACCTTAACTTCATCCGCAGACGTGTTCAAACTGGCGGTCGAATCCTTGTGACGAATCCTTCACACGGATCAAAAAGATGTTTCATCAGAACCACGACTCTTTATGTGTGTGTTAAGACCCTTTAACACTTTATATATGTGTTTGAAAGGATTTGATTATATGTGTCTTATCACTTTCGCTTACTAAACGAAAACTGCTAAACTTATTCTTGCTTAAAGAGCAGAGAACTTACTGTCTCTTTAAGACTTCCCTCCACCACATCTCTCGCCCTCAGCTGCAATACCGAGTCTGGATGGCACACCTTCGTCGGTAGTAAATCTACTCACACGTCTGCAGGTTCTGTGGCCTCCTTTTCTCCTTTTGCCTTTTACTGTTTCGCATCTAATGAGGGTGTGAGCTTGGGCAGGCCTGAGGGTTCTCTTGTGCTTCGTATGTTTCTTTTACTTTAGGAAAAATTTCCTTTCTTCTTCTTCTTCTTCACGTCTACAGTCTCGTCCTAATGCAACGCGTTCTCTCTCTCTCTCTCTCTCTCTCTCTCTCTCTCTCTCTCTCTCTCTCTCTCTCTCTCTCTCATTCTTTTCCATTTTTTTTCACCTTCTGCGTTCGTCTGCTTGCCTACACAGTTACCCTTAACATTTTCCTTTTTCTTTTTTGTACCTTTTCTTCTCTCTTGTTTTCTCCGTGAATACATCTCTGCCCGCCTGGAGTCTTTCATCCCTTGTATATATATTTACTTTCAAAATCTTCTTAAGGCTCGCTTGGCAAATATTTTCTTCTCTTTTGTTGTATCTTCTTTATCCTCTTCATTCGAAATCTCTTACCCTGAATTATTTCTCTTTTCTAACACATATCCCATCCGATTCACAATGCATCTTTTAACATCTTTTCTAAATTTTGTGTTTAATTTTCTCAGCCACCTCGAATTATCTAATCATTCAATGTCTTCGTTGTCGGGTTAACATAATAGTCAATTTCATTTCCAAATATCCTCCGCTCATTTCTTCACTCACCCACAAACACTAGTAAATTAATCCTCCCAAAGTTCTTTCTCTTCACTCGACCCTTCCGGACAGCATTCATTTTTCAGAGTAATTCTTCACTTAATCTTCTTAACTCATATTCCTTTCTCCTTTCTCGTCCCTATTCGCTGCACCTCAGCGTCGAGAAAGACAAGACACACACCCACTGCTGAACTACGCTACTGCATTTTGTCAGCAGTCAGCTGACCTCACCTGTCTTGCAAACCTGTTTGTTTATGCCGTAAGTGTACCTACCTACCATCACCACCTCACCTGCTACTGTAGGCATATCAACGCAACTACAAATTGTCATTTAATCGTCAAACTTGACGTAGACTCAGGAGGCTCCTCTGGAAATGAGTCGATCTTACCGACCTTATTATTGTGTGCTAGGGAGCCATGCCCCGAAACGTCAGATTTCACCACAGTTGTGTGGGTTGGGAGAACATACGAGCAAGCAGCGTCCACTCGGCCACTAGAAGGAAGATGGGGGTTAGAATGGAGGGCATCTCTTACACGATAGGAAATTCTATTACCGTTCCCCCGGATTCATGAACGCCTCCGAGAACACGCTGATGTAGGCGCTCACTACGGCTCAGGGGAATCAGAGGCGAGGGAGTGGTGCTGAAGAAGAGCACTAGACGAACACCGCTGCTCCAGATGGTTACGTCGGCGAGGTTTGGCGACTGGCGATTTGTTTCCTTCCACGCCAGCGACCCCTTCAGGAGCTGTGTGAGGCAGTCTGGACGGCGCCACCACACAACATATATTGGCCCTTCTATGGTAGGGGCTTGTGGTGGATTGGAGGTCGTCAGGAAACGTTTTTCCACTTCTTTTTTTTCTCTCTATTTTTCAGTCTTTCTTTTCAGCTTTCCCCGGATGCTCGTTTTCACTGGAAAATCTTCGTTGTTGAGATTTTTGCTCTTGGTTTTCATCTACAGTAAACAGTGGCAGTGATGGGTTTTTTTCTGTCGATCATTTTGTTTAAAAAAAAAAAAGGGTTGTTTGGGGACCTTGGGTTCGAACCCTGGCTATGAAAGTGTGCGTATTCATATGCACTAGTGTGTAAGTATATATATATATATATATATATATATATATATATATATATATATATATATATATATATATATATATATATACGCACACACATCATAACACTTTATAACCTGTGGTCCCCACCAGTGGACGTGGCCAGCTTCGTGAGTGGTGGTGGAGCCTCATAAAGCTAAAAAGGTCCCCGAGGGCAGGAGGGAAAGGTGTGTATATATACATATGTATGTGTATATGTGTGTGTGTGTGTGTGTGTGTGTGTGTGTGTCTATGTCTATATAATTATATCTATCAATATTTACACACACTAAATATTTTTTAAAGAATTACCGGGATTAATAAAGAGATGTGTGCAAGCGGAAAATCCGACATGATTGTAAATGAACAAATGAATATGATTGAGGCAAATTTTCTTTTTTTCATGTGTAAATAAATCATCGAGGACTCAATTCATCTAATTTACAACACGCATGTAAAAAAAAAAAAAGAATGAGAACACTTAAATGTCATGTATAAAATGACTGTTAGAAATATTCTTTCACGGTGATCAACACACACTATTAATCACTAGTACCGATCTATAACCCTTTATATATCATCACTGAACTTACGCATTCATTTAGCAGTGTATAGATTTCACAGAACAGGATATATCAGTGCCAAGTCTTCACTGTACACTGAGAGATGGTGATAATGTCAGGTCATATCAATTACTCATATTTTCGTCATCACTCGCAGTCGTTCAAGGATTATTCTCTCACAAATGCTCATTATGCTCTGACATACCTCATGAGCCTTCTTAAGCACTGCTCACTCCCGTCATCTCACAGAGAGGATATCGCCTCATAGTCTCCCTCCTCCTTCCTCCTCCTCCTCACTAATGTCATTCATGAAATAGCTCATTTTCTCACCGTTTTCTTCACTTCTCGTCCTTGACGCTTAAAAAACCCACATCCTTTTCCAATTCCTCACATTCCTTTCCCTATTCCTTCGCCTCTCGTGGAAGATGTAACCTCACTATCGGGAAATGCCAGCGTCCCTCACACTCGCCCTCACATCCCAATCCCATTGCTAGGGGGGGGGGGGGGGGGGGTGGAATTTGCCGTCTATGTCCTTCCTCATTCTCCACCTCAAAATATTCCCATGTGATCATCACAGATTGGACTCGCATTCCCTCGTCTCCTCCCTGACGTTGGGCGTGTTCTCTCTCTCTCTCTCTCTCTCTCTCTCTCTCTCTCTCTCTCTCTCTCTCTCGTATACGTGTGTTTGCCTCCTGTCTCTATCCCCTTTGTCTCTCTCTCTCTTTCTCTCTCTTGCGTGTCATGACTTCCGTGTGCCCATTGGATTTTCACGTTGCTTATTTGCATCCTGACATTATTTACCATCCGTATGTGTGCTCGTTGTAATGAAGTGTGTTTGTAAACTCCCTGTGTGCTTCTTAGGTCCTCCTGTGTTTGTCTGTGTGCTTGACGGTCTTTAGTAGGTTTGTTTTGTCTTGTGTATTTGTCGGTTTCCTCGACCGTTTGACTCCCGTGTGTAATTTCGGCTTCATGTGTGTTTGTTTCTGTGTTCTACTTGGGTATTATTGTGTTTGGTTTTACTCCTTGTGTGACCGTCGATCTCTTGTGCTTGTTGAACTTTCTTGTTTCTCATGTGTTCAATTTTCCTCAGTTTCTTGGTATTTGCTTGTCCGGACCCTTGAGTGCTTCCTTATCTCCTATTCACTCGTTAGTATTTTGTGTGTGCCTGTATAATTTAACGACTCGTGCAACTGTTTATCATTCATTTGTCCGTTTGAGTTTCATTTCTTTCTCATACATCTTTCCCTTGAGTGTGAGTGGGCTGTGTCTTATTTTTTTGGCATCGTTCTGTGCATTTCTCATCCAGTAATGTGCTGTCAATTTAAGTCTCATCAGCGTGTGTTTACATCTTGTGTCTGCTTTGTCCATATATATATCTCACACATCCCTGTGTTTCCCACTCTTCTGTCTCTTATCGACATGTCTCCATGAAGGGCATTTCACTTACAATTCACTGACATGTGTCTTCTCAAGTCAATGTATATATATATATATCCTTGAACTCTATCTGATTCACAGGTCATTTCTCACCAGTTTATGTCCTATCTTCATGTCTTAACTGTAAGAATCACCTGCCTGTCACCTGTGTGTGTGTGTGTGGCTTGACCTACTTTTACTTTAACTATCGTAAAGTGTTTCTCAGTTCGGTAAATATATCTTACAAGAATATCTCACTTAAGTTCATACCTGTCGCTGGCGTGTGTGTGTGTAGTTACCTTAGCTGTACAGTATAGGGAGGAGGGAGGTTCAATACCCGAGGGACCCCATCAACCTCCCCACCTCATACATACAGAGACATCAGTCAACTTGAAAAAAAAAAAGGAAAAGAGAAAGATTCTAATATCAAAAATATCTGGTCATTTTAAAGATAAGTTTGCATGAAGAACTGCTACCAATACATATATAGGTAGGAATCTACTGCCACTGGCAAGTCACGTACATAAGTCAAAAAGAGAAATGGCCCTATGACTGAGCCCTGGGGAACGCCACTAATGACCTCAGCCCCCCCAGAAAGATTCCCTGACGTGCGTTTTCTTTTCGCTTCCACAATAATAATCTTCTATCCACGAAAGTCTCCCCCTCTCATTCCTGCCTGAATATCCAACTTCTTTATCAGCTTCCTATGGGGTACAGTGCCCAATGCTTTCTGGCAGTCGAGATACATAAAATCTAACCAGCCTTCATTTTTGTTTAAGAGCTCACTTTCTCGTAGAAATTCAATGGGTCCTTTTGCGTGTGACCTCCTTTCCCTGACAGTGTGCTTTCTCTCAATTAGGTCGTTTCTCCTTAGCATAGCATGTGTGAGTGTGTGTGTGTGTGTGTAAGACAGGGTAATCATACACCTGCGTGCATGTGCAAGCCTAGCTAGTGCGGTACGCGCATGTCCAGGTTAGTATTTATCCTCCAACACACACACACCCCACAGCAAGTGGCCAGGCCTTGCACCAGGCCCTAGGCGTGCGACCTGGCACCTGCCGCCCGTATTACCACCGCAGTTCATTAGTGGGAGGGTCGTGAACGCCTCTTACTGTGTCATGGAAAATACTTGGGAATGTAACTCCAATACTCGTTCATGGCGCGGCTCAGATGGAAGTGAGAAATCACCGGATAGTAGACTCATTACCCTAGCGTCCAAAAGGGGGGGTAGCCTAGTGGACTTAAGCTTAAGCTTAAGGGCTGAAAAAAGGGATTAAAACCTCCTACTTAGAGGGTTGTGGATGATACTGTCTTCTGTAGACTTATTGGAGAAGAAATCTCGTACCTCGTGAATGGTCTCAAGCCCCCTTTGTGAACAGCTAGCGTTTCGACAGAACTTCGTGCATTTCTGAGAAAAATATTGGAAAGTCTATGTATTCTACACAGAGACCAAAACATACATAAGGCAACGTCTAATTCATTTCAGCGTCTTCTTCGCTATTTCTAACACCCCTGGATCTGTATCCAATCCTTCTCTATGAGAATACTTGGCCCTTTGAATTTCAGGGAACTCAATGAAATGTTGCCAAGTCTCCATTCGTGGATAAAGTCTCATATATATATTTCCGTAGAACCGTCGCTCTTGGCGGAAATCAGAGAGATTTGCAACGTTTGACTTAAGGGGGAAATAAAGTTTCGATGGTTTCTTTTTTTTTATTTTCTTTCTCTCGAAGGAATAACCATTAACTTGCGAAGACAATATCCGGCTGAAATATGTTGCTGACTTTCTGAATTATCTGAAGAAATATTTGTTTTACTACGATTCCATAGTGCGTATATATATCCTATATTTATTATACTTAACCGCTGTCTCCCGCGTTCGAGAGGTAGCGCATGGAAACAGACGAAGAATGACCCAACCCACCCACATACACATGTATACATAAACGCCCACACACACACATACACATGCCTATACATTTCAACGTATACATACACATACATGCACAGACATATGCATATATACACATGTACATATTCATTCTTGCTGCCTTAATCCATGAGTATATATATATATATATATATATATATATATATATATATACACTCACGAATAACATTCTAAACCTGGTCATTAGATCGGAGCCTCGTCCACTTCATTAAGGATTTCCGTACCAACCTGCTATAGCTTCTGTCGACTAAAGTAAGATCTAGTGATCTTGACCTCATCATCATAAATGGTTCTATACCTTATTCTACGGTGAGGCAGCAAGCAAGATGCCTTGATGATGAAACATATGAATCACGTAGGAATGAGTCTAAAAGGAGAAGAGTACGTCACAATCAACCCCTAATCCTTGTTGATTTCACTTTGCTAGTTGACGAAAATAGCGTAAGCGTCGGATGAACAGAAGGCAAACAGGAAGTTAGAGGGAGTGTGTAGAGAGGGCCAGATGGTATATGAGGACCTGTGTGTCTTGGCAGGACCTAGCGAGGCTATAATACACGCTCCTTCAGCAGTACAAGAGCCAGGGACTACAGCTGAGAAGCCACGAGGAACCATAAGATTGTCAGGACCGAGGGAGGGTAACACACACATGGGGTGAGTGAGTGGCAGCGGGTCCCTCCAGACCCAGCATTTCATGGCCATAAGGGACCACATGACTGGCATGTGCGACTCACCATGGCAGGGACACGCACGCAATCACATCACCACGAACGTGCCACCAGTTCCATGGCTTTACAGAGTGATGACACACACACGTGAGGTAAAGCAGAAGATGGTTCTGGAGACGTGATCGAACCATATAGCACAATAACAGGAGGTTGATATCATATTATACAGACTGAAGCTTCAGCCACAAGATATCTTGGGATCTGTCACCTACGTATATGGATGATTCCCCATCCTCTCAGGCTGAAGAACTTTATATATACCCTGTATTCAACATCGATCCTGTCCACTCTGAGTTCACTCCATACTTTCCAATACTCATTAGCCTTTACACGATTTGCTAAACACCTTAGAAGCGATATGAGCATCGCATTAACAAATATAAAGTGTCTGCTTGTGTTTCCAAAAGGAAGGCTATAGATCAGGTATATGACCAGATTACCTGAGGACAGTGACTCGTGTCTGGCCCACTGTCCCTTGTTGTGGTTGTGTGTGCAGCTCAACGCTCTCTTGGTTAGCAGTTTGCATCTAACTGGTGTCCTTAGTTAGTGTCTTTGGTCTTCCCTTCATGTCCATGGCTGATGGTTTGCTTCTACCCTCACGTCCTCTGCTGTTGGTCTTAGTGTGGCCTGACGCCCATGTCTGAAGGCTTATTTCTGGCCTGATGTCTTTCTCTCTTGTCGGTCCGTTGTCTTGATGGCCACGGCTGGCAGCTTGTGTCCGGTCCGATACACCTGGTTGGCAGTCTGGTCCGGCACGGATATTAGCCATCATCGTCCAGTGATTCTGTGTTTCTATATTTCGCTCGACCTTCCCCTCAACACTACCGCTCGCAGTTGATGCCACCAAGGCTGCTTTGACCGTTCAGCAACGAAGCTGAAACTTGGTTCGTTGGTCTGAGGGTTCGCTCACCTGACTCCCGACAAAGACAAAACATTTCAGATCTTTGCTGAATGGCCAGGAGGAAATCACGAGTGATTCTGGGTTGGGCTTTTGTTCCTTTGGAGTCAAACAATGGTAGTTGTCATTTTCTGTCCATAGTCTAGAAAGATACATCACATATCGTCCTAAATCATAAGATCGGATTAAATGAAATTCAGAGAGAGAAAAGATTTCTCGTGTGTACAGCTTCGTTACTTAAATCGTAAGACCCCTGTCATGTGGCCTTAAAGTAGGTGCATTAATGCTTCTGTAAATAATTACAGATGTTTCCTTATCCACAGTGTCTAAGTAATTTATAAGACCAAAGTCTCGTGGCTTTAAAAGCGATCTACTAAACTGAAAAGGACGAAAGCTTGGCGTCTCTATCTTTTTGTTTCCCGTATATATATATATATATATATATATATATATATATATATATATATATACATACATATATATATATATATATATATATATATATATATATATATATATATATATATATATATATATATATTACAGATGAATGTGTATTATGCCCAAAACGTTTCGTAACGCCATACCTCAGAACCACAGCCTATTTACTATTACTGTCTATATATTCAAAACGAGATAAACACTAAAACCAAAGATGTAGAGGTTTTCAGGCAACCTCACCTGGTAAAGGCAAGTGGGGTCTTCATCCTTGTAACGTTAGAACATGGGGAAAAGAATCCCCTTCCACTCCTTAGCCCGGATATGATAAGAGAGAGAATGAGCTTTCAAGGGATGGGAGACCTCATCCCAGGCAAAAGGGGGGCGAGCTGGCAGCCAAGTATGAGCTTCTCAATAATCAACAAGGCTGTTGTCATGTATAACAAGACCAGCAGAAAAAAAACGAAGTAGTTCTTCACTTATTGTAGTGAAGGAGAGGAGGAGGAGGAGGAGGAGGAGGAGAGAGTACTTACTCACGATTACTTATGATGAAACGATGCCAGAAGGCTGGAAGGATGAGTTTCAAAGACCTAGCACGATTTCCTGTAGATCGTCATTTGTTTTATAGGACATCAAGTTCTATACTTCCGCAGTGGCAATATCTGTCTACAGGGAATAGCTGATATATCACAGACGTTAGCTGACTTTCATCCGCAGGGTTTTACAGTGGTGATAGAACTATCAAAGTATTTTCAATTGCTCAGCACCTTCGATTAATATGATGATCCTCTTCGTGAGAAAGGGATCAATCCTTTTCAAGTCGGGTGAAGTTTTTGGAATACGTCAAAGTTTATTGATTTCTTTTACGATTCTGAGGCCCGCGTTTTCAGAATCATATCTTCGTAAAGATTTATCATCATCATTTCTAAATTCTTCCGATTATCTGTGGTGTACGGATGAGCACTTCAGTTAGAGCTACGCTTTCTCTGTAACTCTTAGGCATTACTATACGATTTAAGTGGATGGTGTCTTGGACAATCGCATGTTTACCAAATGGCGTCCTAGCTACGTCTCTTCGTTGTATATCAACTGACTGCTATATTTCTCTCTTGTGTTTCCCCTGATGATGTGATCATTACATGAAAGTGCACTTGGTAATTTATCGTGTTCCATTTTCCCCGTGGACTCATAGGAATATATATATATATATATATATATATATATATATATATATATATATATATATATATATATATATATATATATATATATATATACACGTCCTATCTCTTCATAAACATATCGTAACTGCTGTCTGACGACGAAGAAAATAAAAGGATTATGTTTCCTTGAGTAAACGTTAAAGAGAACACAGCTCTAGGTAGGAAAACAAGCACTATTAATATATTTCCCAGTGCAGCATTACTACGTCTGTAGCTTCCCTAGAAACAGAACTCTGGATCCTGGAAATATAAGTGTGGATCCTGGAAATGTAAGTCTGGATCCTGTGAATATAAATTTGGATCCTGGAAATGTAAGTCTGGATCCTGGAAATATGAATCTGGATCCTTAGAGGCTTCACCACGCATGCTTAACATTTGAACACATGTTGTTGTCATGCTGGAACTCTTTCTGGAAATCTGGACAGGTACGAGATCCATCCATATATACAAACAATGGTCGATATCATAATTGACGGTTGGTAGAAGGAAGCAGCCATCATTTTTGACAGATGTGAAATACAGTATACACAGTATACACAGAAGACGTTTCAAATGTGTGACGTTAATGAGCCTTGCCCTTGTGTCTACAGTTTTGAGCATCCCCTTGTTTACCAGATGTCCTGACGTCATGTAATATGTCTTTTTTTTTTCCCCGAACTATCGTTTCATGTATACGTACCTGTATATATCTATATATCTATAGCCATCAATCTATCTATGGTCATACTTTATATAGCTAAATCTATATATATTGTCAGTGAATATATAGCCATCAATCTATCTCTGGTCATACTTTATATAGCTAAATCTATATCTGCCAGTGATTATACTTCTATATATCTATATCCATCCATCCTATCTATCTATCTATGTCTATACCTGTTATATCTACGCTTATGTCCAACTATCTACCAATCTATATTTGTCGGCGATCTATTCAACCCTCCTCGACAGTTGGCCCCGTTTCAGCTCAGCGTCGTAGAATTATCATCCTGGTAGACCTCCATTAGCTGAATAAGATACTGGGAAATTTCGAATACAAAAAAGGCCTTGATATGTTGAGGATGGAGAGATGGTGTGTGTGTCTGTGTGTGTGTGTGTGTGTGTGTGTTTGTGTGTGTGTATTGGCTTCGACACAAGGTACCCAAAGCATTCTACTTTCTCATTCTTTCTCATACAAGCCACAGTAAGCGTTCTGCCATCCCCGTGCCACACCTCATCACCTCATTCTTTTTCACTCACACACACGGACCTCCGTGCTGTAGTGGTTCGTGTTACAGACCATGAGTCACTAGGGGCCAGCCAAGGGTCGGGCCAGCAAGGGTTCGAATCCTTTGGTGTGGTCGTCAGCCTAAACCCAACCCAGGTGTTCATCCTCCTCCCGGGGCTGGTCGACATATGTGCCCATGGCTTAGGTTAGTGTGTGTGTGTGTGTGTGTGTGTGTATGTAAACACGGAGTAAAGACTTAGTACATATATACAGGTTAAGAGATTGGGCAATTCGGGTGTATAACTCTCTCCTCGAACCACCCAAACAGTAATCACACACACACACACACACACACACACACACACACACACACACACACACACACACATCACCCAAACCTCAACTTAGCTGCGCAAACTGGAAATGAACCACTTGATATAAACACACCACTGACATGATAAGCTGGTGCCACTACCCTCCACCCATCCATCACCCTGGTGAACGCTCCCAAGCACTACTCAAAGCCCAGAATTTTCGCCCACAGTCTCATTCCACTCCTTCTCGCGCGCGCAACCAATTTGCTCGCTATTGCATGTCGTTATCACCGAGCTGTTCTTCTCTGACGTTGGAAGACCTAATTCTTTCCCTTTATTGCCAGACGTGTGATTATTTTGTGACCGTGATGTTTCATCATTTTGGTGAACCCTATTTCTATTGCCGAGTCCTGGATCATAATTTTGGTGAACCCTATTTCTATTCCCGAGTTTTGGATCATCATTTTGGTGAACCCTATTTCTATTGCTGAGTCCCGGATCATCATTTTGGCGAACTCTATTTCTATTGCCGAGTCCTGGATCATCATTTTGGTAAACCCTATTTCTATTGCCGAGTCCTGGATCATCATTTTGGTGAATCCAATTTGTATATACAGAGTCTCGACATAGAAAACAGTGCTTACAATAAACTACTTAGCTCTCCCGTTTTCTCTCTTATTCTAACGTTAGAATACGACCTATATAAAGTGTTCACAAACTGTCGTGATCAGGGGTATTGAAACCTATATAAGTATTGTTCACAAACTGTCGTAATCAGGGGTATTGAAACCTATATAAGTCTTGTTCACAAACTGTCGTAATCAGGGGTATCTGTTTCAATAACAGGGAATGAAAATCAACTACACTTTACAGTCTTATTTTCTTTTCCCCCGTTTGGAATACACGATTTATAGAAACACAAAGGCTGATGATTAATCTTGTTGAACGTAAACATTCACATTTCTGACGCAGCGAAAGATAAGACTGAAGAACCATAACACAACTTGAAGTATGACAACTCAGGGATGTTGTTATAACCCACGAATGTCAATATCTCTCTGCCTTGAAGCTACGAGGGTACTCCAGGGAAGAGACATAGGGTAAAGAAAACGATTTAGAAGGTGGACAAGAACTGGAAGGCCGAGATGCTCTTCAGGTATTGGAGGAGGAACCGCAGAAAATGAAGAAGGAAGAACAGTGTGTGAACGCTAGACAAGAGGAGAGTGTGACCGCCAGATAGGAGGAGAACAGTGTGTGAGCGCCAGACTAGAGAGAACAGAGTGTGAACGCCAGACAAGAGAGAACAGTGTGTGAACGCCAGACAAGAGAAAACATAGTGTGAACGCCAGACAAGAGAGAACAGAGTGTGAACGCCAGACAAGAGAGAACATAGTGTGAACGCCAGACAAGAGAGAACAGAGTGTGGACGCCAGACAAGAGAGAACAGTGTGTGAAAGCCAGAGTGTACTGTTGGTGTCTTAAAGAAGGAACCATACTGTGAGATCTGGTTGGACGGTGATATGCTGAAAGGCTTTAGAAGATTTTACGATGGTTGAGAGGGTAATAAAAGCAAGCAAGATGATAGCAACCACACACCCCCGAAAAAAGTTATTAGGGTACAGACGTGAGTTCCCAAGTGTGAGGAAGCTTGTACAATGGTAATGTTTCTTAGTGGAGTAAAAGACTCGAAGGTGTAGAATGGCAAAGACCAAAAGCTATGGAAATTTATTTGTTTTGTCTTCCATGATTGTGGTATGAATAAGGTAATGGCACAGCGTGTGAAAATTATGTTTCATTATCAATATACGTTATGTTCTCAAACGTCACGTATGATCTGTAAATGTCATTCGTAAATTAAGCCACCACGAACACATTTCACACAGCTATGAAGACTGACCAAGAAAATCATAAATGTCTGTAACAACATATAAAGAGCATGACACTGTATTGAAGGTAAATAACACATTATTGGCGAGCTGGGAAAACCGTTATTAAGTCCCCATCACCATTTTTTTTTTTTCTTTTGCCAAAATCTCTTCACATCCTGGCACGCTACGTCATCAAGTGCAAAATCTTTGAAATTCTTTTTTTCTTTCATAAGGTCACCGGAAAGATAAATCATGACCAAATATTCCTATACATTAATTCTTTCCGGCGAGGTTATCACTCGCTGTTTGGTTACTTAAGCACAGGTCCTTTTGTGGATGGTTTATGATGAATTCTGAACCCTCTCGACTTCTTGTATGAGACTGTCTTGCTCTTAAGGCCAGAGCTGCTTAAGATATTTAGTACAGTATGATCACCGTGGGTGTGTCATTACACTGCTAAAGGATTTATCTTTGACTATGAAGGCGTTCAAGTTAGAAAAAAAAACCTCCACCCACCTAATTTCCCACAATTTTAAAACATATATACGTATACATATGTATAAGGTGCGAGTATGTGTACATATATGTATGAGCGAGCGTCTTATCCTCTTTTTCTCTACTATCATACCAAAATCTAATTTTCTATATACCGTCAGCATTTACAGTTTCACCACTTAGATTCTTCCTTTCATCCACTACAAATGATACTACAAAAATACTTCATAAATTTTCTAACACTTATCTCGCCTAATCTCTTGTTATGGCAATAGGCTGCCACATTTACGGCTTTCGAAGCACTGTTCACCGTATGGAGTGATCAAGTCACCCACAACTCTTCTTTCTTCCATTCTGAGTAAATGTAAGGTCTTTAACCTCATCTTTCTTAATTCTTATACCATGTTCGTTGCCTTCATATGGACGTTCTCAATTATTTCTCTGTGCTTATTCAGTTCCAGTGACCAAACGCGAGAAACATGTTCAGGCTTTGACCTATGATATTATGTTATATACGTACTTTAACGCAATCTTAATATCTACTTGAAGCTAATTGGCTTTCTGTACTGTTCTTATAATGAAGGTGGAGCTCCGTGGACAGATTGACTAGGTGAACAATTTGCTGAACATATTCTATGTACTTAAATACAATTCTGATATTTGCCATCAGCCATTTCATATACTGTGCTGTCTAAGGTGGAGGTCTGTGGACAAGTAAACTTGAATAGAGACTTCCAAGTCTCTCTCACATATAGACTCCTAAAGCTTGCTTCTTGCTGAGAGAACTGTGTCTCGAAACCCTTTCACGGTGTCCAATCCTCATTACATCTTAATTACTAGGGTTCAACTTCATCATCACCAGTGTTATCAGATCGTCTTTGGAGTTCGTCTAGGTTCATCGTTTTCTACTTCCCTTATGCCCTTGGCATCAGCAGTAGACACATCCAAGTGCGAGTCCAGCCTTTATGAAAAGCAATATCCATAGATCCAGAGGGGCAACGTCCACAGAAACATGCCGTATAACACGTCATTGGTGACCCCCTCAACCCAAACCAATATTGAGAAGGCTTCTCTGACATACGTTCTCTATTCCCTTCCCTAAATGGTAATGGTCTCTCCAATGAAGAATTTTCCCATTTTCTCTGTCAGAAGACCTACTGTCCTCACCCGTTTTCTCTATCGAAAGATCTACTAGCGTCCTTACCAACTTCTTATGTGGTATGGTGTCAAATGTTTCATGGGACATCTAAATGAGTTTCCCCTCACATGACATCTTTTCCTTATGATGTCTGTTAGTTAAGTTGGTTCTCCTTTGCAATTAGTTGTCCACGAGCTTTCTGATCATCTTTTCCAGTACTGAAGACCACAACCATAAAGCAAACCGTCTGTGATTCATAGCAATCCCGTTTTCCTTTACGAAAGACGTGTACAACTTTGGACCTAGTTCACTCCATTGCCTCTTTTCTTCCTCAAGTGAGAAAGTGAAGACCATATCAAACAGTTCCTCACGTTTATCTACGCACATCTTTAACATCTCTGGAAGCACTTCACTAAGACCATGAGCCATATAGTAGGTCAAATGCCTTTGAGAAGTCTGTTTAAGTCAGCCTTATCATCTTCAATGTCTACTGTGGAAGAAGGACTTTCTTAAATCACTCAGCCACTTCGTACTCTTTTTAACATCATCTTGTGCAACTTTTGTAAGTGAATTTTTAGCCTGATTAGATACGCTTTCGTCGGAAACTTTCCCCTGATTAATTTCAGGGAAAAGTTTTGGATTATCTCGTACTTTTTCTTTTTTCTATAATACTCATCAAAATTTCGTTGTTCTTCCTATTTTATCTTGCTCTCTCATACGTTTCAAACGCTGGGTGGCTGCATTATCGTCCACATCTTGACCAAAGTAACATTCTCAAACCACTTTTCTGCTGCCCGACATCTCTCATCGAACCACATTTCCTCTTTTTTTTAAAC
This sequence comes from Panulirus ornatus, assembly GCF_036320965.1. Taxonomy (NCBI): domain Eukaryota; kingdom Metazoa; phylum Arthropoda; class Malacostraca; order Decapoda; family Palinuridae; genus Panulirus; species Panulirus ornatus. The sequence goes on from NC_092275.1 coordinate 17,601,513, forward strand.
TTTTCTTTTTATCTTTACCTAAAGTCACCCATTTTCTGACTATAGAGTAATGACCAACATATATGTCCGTGGCATTCCATTTCCCATTTTTTGTTCTCAGAAGAAATTCTGTAGCTCGGGGTGGTATCTATCAGTATTTCTTAATATCTATTTTCCTCTCTGAACTTCTCATGACCTAACCACACAATGAAACTTGAGCAGAAGATGATCACTTTTCACTAAATGGTGAATCATACCTGATATTCTCAAATTTCATGCTGTCATGTACAATAAGATCTATCAGTGATGGTACATTTCTTGCTGTCATGTACAATAAGATCTATCAGTGATGGTACATTTCGTGCAGTCATGTACAATAAGATCTATCAGTGATGGTACATTTTGTGCTGTCATGTACAATAAGATCTATCAGTGATGGTACATTTCGTGCTGCCATGTACAATAAGATCTATCAGTGATGGTACATTCCGTGCTGTCATGTACAATAAGATCTATCAGTGATGGTACATTTCGTGCTGTCATGTACAGCAAGATCTATCAGTGATGGTACATCAGCCACTCTTGACTGTAGTGTACTTAATGACATGGTAATATAAGAGCTTTTAATGGAAAATAAAAAAAAAAAATCGTGTCTACGTCTTTCTGTTTCTGTGAGGATCTAAATTATGTGTGTGTGTGTGTGTGTGTGTGTGTGTGTGTGTGTGTGTGTGTGTGTGTGTGTGTGATGGCATTTGGGTACGAGTGTCAATGAGAATGTTTGATCGAGTTATACTCTACGATAAACATTTTTTTCCACACATATTTAGGACTGATCTATTACCTATAAACTTATTCACTTTTCATCACTACATAACCATTATGCTATACCCTGATAGTCTCTCTGTACTTCGTATTCTAAGCCTGAAGTGTGATGGCAAAGGAAACGGAAGACAGGTAAAAATCATTTTGAACAAATCGTGTACGTTGCGTTCGGAAAACTCGCCTGGACAAATTTCAAGTTTTTTTTTTTTCACATCGTGACTTTTGATCGAATCACATATGCAAACATAGAAATGCTTTCAAGCAATTGGGAATACCTTTATCGAGTTGTATGAAGAAAAAAAAAAAACGGATAAAAAACACTCGTTTCACATTCTTTTTTTTCATCCAATTCATGCAAACCATTGCTAACCCTGAGAGAGAGAATCCTATCTCAGAATTCTTCGTCTGTGATATTCAACTAGCCATAAAATTGCCAGAGTTTTAAGTCCTGGGAAATATAGAGCCCCGGAAGCCGTGTGAGAAAGAGAGAGAGAGAGAAAAAAAAAGACTGTCTCCCCTCCGTCCTGTTGATACAGGGAGGAGGAGTGGAATCTTCAGAAACCCACAGAGGATGTGGTATGTACGTACTGGATCCTTTTTGTTTTAACTCACCCTCTCCACTGGTTTACTACGATGTTCTCTGAGTAATCCCATCGCTGTCTGGACTTACTGTGACATCGTTACCACTATCGTGACAAACCCTTTTGGTATCCTTTGTCATTCCTAAGCCTCCACTGACATCCCTTGGCTTTTCAGCGACATCGCCCTAGCCTATAGTGAGAATCTCCAGTTTACTCTAACGCTCACTGGTTCATTACGACACCAACTAGTACACAGAAGTCTTCCTTAATCTACTGGGACATATTCTGGTCTATCGTATTATTCCAGGCCAACTAACATCCCCTATCTATTACACGATCTACTTTAAGATCTGTAACTCGCTGTGACATAACCCCAGCTTACTGTAATATCCTCTGGTTGGCTGTGACATCCTATGTTACACGACACGACCGATTCTGACATCCCTGACGCACTATGACATCCCTGTAACACATCATCCGACATTCCTGTGACATCCTCTGGCTCCACGTGACATCCACTGACCCCCTGGTCCTTGAACTATTGAACCATACAATGGTATCTCTACTGCGTCATTTGTTGAAGTCACGTGAAGTCTTCGCTCCTATGACACGTATTGGTCAACAGTCTTACCTTAAGGTTGACAGTGAAATTCTTACAACCGAGTCGTTGTCTACGACGGTATGACCTAACTTGGAAATGACGATCGTTAAACGGTTGTTACATCAGCTGGTCTCACCCCCCCCCATACACTAGTCTGACTACGACCATTCCATACGTCATACAGGTCACTAAGAATGTCTCTCTCACTTCCAGTCAACAACTGGGAGAAGAAAACAGGGTAGAGGAGGAGGAAAAAGAGATGCTTCAAGCCATAACTTGTTAAGGAGGGAAAATCAACAAACCACAGCATCGGTTCAGAGTCTCCCTTTTGATTACACACACACACACACACACACACACACACACACACACACACATATACACACACACACACGAGAAAAAAAAAACGGGAATAATTCAGAGTAAAATGCTCCTTTTCCTAAGGCGAGGCCGGGATTTGTTTGCTCACGAAACCACAAAATGAAAAACGCAAATCAAATAGTCATACTCTGTTAATATGTTTGCCTTACGCAACGCTGAAAACTCAAATGAATCTTGCGCTCGTTATATATATATATATATAAATATATATATATATATATATATATATATATATATATATATATATATAGATATATATATATATATATATATATATATATATATATATATATATATATATATATAATCACAACATATTCCCTTGCAGCAGCTTTGAGGCTGAACTCTATCCAGGGAACAAGGTAATTATGGATTCCTTTTGGGTGAGAGAGAATTCCTTTTCGACCATTTGCAACGCTATAACCTCGCTGAAGGGAAAATCTTGCTTGAAGAGGAACCACTTGTGGCTTTTGGTGCATTCTTGATACCATGAACTGTGCTTACGTCGCCACACATGAAATGACAACCCCCTCCTCCTGCATGCGCGCGAGGTAGCGCTAGGAAAAGACAACAAAGGTCCCATTCGTTCACACTCAGTCTCTAGATGTCATGTATAATGCACCGAAACCACAGCTCCCTTTCCACATCCAAGCCCCACAAAACTTTCTACCCCAGACGCTTCACATGCCCTGGTTCATATATATATATATATATATATATATATATATATATATATATATATATATATATTGGGGATAGGGGAGAAAGAATACTTCCCACGTATTCCCTGCGTGTCGTAAAAGGCGACTAAAAGGGGAGGGGCCGGGGGGGCTGGAAATCCTCTCCTCTTGTTTCTTTTTTTTTAATTTTCCAAAAGAAGGAACAGAGAAGGGGGCCAGGTGAGAATATTCCCTCAGAGGCCCAGTTCTCTGTTCTTAACGCTACCTTGCTAACGCGGGAAATGGCGAATAGTTTGAAAGAAAAAAGAAAGAAATATATATATATATATATATATATATATATATATATATATATATATATATATATATATATATATATATAAGGTATCAATACAATCTTCAACCTATAAAAAGTGTTGCTTGTATATATGCATTACAGATCAACCGAAAATAAAATCATACGAAAGAAAATCCGCCGTGGACCGTGTTCGAACTGACAGAAAATGTCAACCCCAGAAAATTAATCTGCAGCAAAATCTCTGTGAAATTGGGAGCGAGTGGCGAGTGAATTTCCTCCCTCAGGAGGGTTTGCAGCCTCGTCCAAACGCGACCTTAACTGAAGATCATGTGATCGATACCTGCTATCTGCTGCCGCCGTCTCCAACCCTGACAATAAAATACCGCGCACTGGCTCGCCAAATGATATCGCACGGAGGTCTAGGAGCAAGATAATATATTGTAGACGAGAGTATTATGGATGATTCTCATCGTATCTCGGGGTCTTGTAGATGCCAAAAGGTGAGGTGAGGTGACTTGGCAATTCACGAGTTGGAGAACTGAACACTGAATTGTTCAGATGTGGTGAAGTCATTTTTTTTCCCCATAATGATGGGTATATATTGGGCCTTCTGCAAGGGGGGGGGGGGGACCTGTGTGACAATGTTCGCTGATCTGAAAGGATAGACTTCAGGGAGGATAGACTTCAGGGAGGATAGACTTCAGGGAGGATAGACTTCAGGGAGGACAAACTTCAGGGAGGACAGACTTCAGGGAGGATAGACTTCAGGAACTATAGACTTCAGGAAGGACAGACTTCGTTAGATTTTTGACTTCTCGAGAGACGTATAAAGGAAGACACGGACTTTGATTTCATGCATGATAATGAGATGGCATTGATCTCGGGGTCAAGGACGAGAGATCGACTGCATTAACAACGTGTTGGAGGCCAGAGAGGAAGCCCACTGCTGTGGCCGGATGTGAAGCGTCTCTCCTATCCATAGTGACAGGTCTGGTTGGTACAAGGATCGAACCCTTAATTAACTGACCACAGCTAACCACATCTACAGCTGTAGCAAGAAGCTGGTCCCTGACCCACACAAAGCTACAGCTGTATCTTGGGGCAAGAGTGTGGTCTCTGCTCTGACCACAGGTACAGCTGGGGCAAGGAGGCGCTCCCTCGCACTGCTGAGAAACAGCGTATGGAACAGAGGAAGTAGCTGATGCTAGGCTATATAAGTGAGTTTAAGGAGAGACACACCGACCGGATTTTCCAAATCGATCCTGCAGAGAGAGAGAGAGAGAGAGAGAGAGAGAGAGAGAGAGAGAGAGAGAGAGAGAGAGAGAGAGAGAGAGAGAATGATGGGGGGGAGACGATATATCCTTGGGGGCCCCCCCTACACTCAGGCTATTCATGACACGAGGGATGGTGAAGTATGGCTTGACATCTCTCCTACCGCCGCGCATTATTGAGGGTAAACCATCCCGTCCACCAGCGATGACCTGACGAAGTTGTGGCAAGAGGAGGAGGAGGAGGAGGTTGCTGGACGGTAGAGGAGGAACGTAGCCTGACAGCAACTGCAGTAGGAGGAACGTAGCCTGACCACAACTGCAGTAGGAGGAACGTAGCCTGACGACAACTGCAGTAGGAGGAACGTAGCCTGACAACAAGCACAGCAGGATGAACGTAGTCTGACTCCAAGCGCAGGAGGAGGCGTGCAACCTGACGATGATAAATGTTGCAAAGGTAATGCAACAGTAACGAAGTTGGAGCCGCCCGTGGAGCGCAAGGAAGTTGACTTCGACCATAACTCTAAGAGAAGAACCTCGTCCAGGAAGGACATGTGAAAGTTGTCCGACTGGAGAAAGAAGAACGCTGGATCATCGCCGAAGAGTTCGAAGTAAGAAGAGGAAAGAGTTCGAAGTCAAGAGATGAGCACTGCCTGATGGATGACGACCTACAGTATATATATATAGCGTCGACGAAGCTACACCAGTCACCATAACACCTCCTTTGTAGCTATGCCTTGTTAAGTCGTCTCTCAAAATCAAACCAACATTTGTTCCCTCGTCGCTGTGGCTCAGGCAGAAGCAGCGTTTTCCAGTGACAAGACTCGTTTCTCAGTCTTTATTTAACTTAAGGAATTCTAGATGAATTATTTTCTTTAATAATAATCCAAAAGTCACAAGTCGTCTGGGGGCACTCACCACCCAAAACACACAAAGGCGTTAACAGACAGCTCCCATAATTTAGAAGTCTAGACAGCAGAAAAATTTCAGAGGAATGTATTCGCATTTGAAGACCACTATGTTATGAGACGGTTCTCTACGTACTGCAAGCTTAAGAATGACTTTACCGACTTAGTCTTCAATCATCTAATCAATCTATGATCAGCAAAAGCAAATCTAGATCCTCTATCAAACTCATCTTTCGTCCGACTGGGAACATAAACTTTGAAAAAAAAAGTGGTTTCAGCGACACCAAAGAGATTTCCAGCCTCGGAGGCCGGCGACCTACCAAATAATGAAAGCAACCAGAATATTGACCGGGAATGCGCGAGTACAATGACCAGAACCAGACTATCCCAAATCCGACTAATTTCTCACCTCTAATATTCTTGACGCCTAAGGTTAAGGTTCGGGGTTAACAATTATATCCATCCTAGCACAGCCATAGTCTCTCAGGACACATATAAACAAATTCACCCACAGAAAAAAAGACATTCTATAAGTAATAACCAAAAGAAAATATAAATTCTATAAGTAATAACAAGAGAAAATATTCTTAGATTGCTCTTTAGTCCATTTCTTAAATTCAAAGTCGATAAGAAGGAAAAATTCTTAAAGTAATGACAATATATGATTTCAGGAAGATTTTAACCCCACCACTTCTTTTGTTTAGATCACTCAGGAGGAGAGGAGAAACAGGGAACATTTTAGAATCGTAAACTAAAGCAATTCGGGCAAGATGTAGGTTCTCCACTCGCTGATGACTACCAGTATTGGTCTTTACGGATTCCAAGGCCTCGTCCGTGTATGCAAATGAGGGCAAAGCATCACACAGAAGAACAAATAATTCGAAAAACATTCTAAGCCTTGCAATCAATATTTATAGCTCAAATCAACGAAGAGAAATATAGTCTAAGATGAAACGACCACGATTACATTTCCTTCAAGTTAACGAGCAGAAACATAATCTAAAATGGAACTACCATAATTACATTTTCTTCACTTGCGTCTTCACTAAAACCTCTCGTGCAATGACAATAACCCTGTGAGATTTATCCCTCATATCAATAACACCTCAGCTCCTCGGTACATTTAACCAGCACTACAGGGTAGCAAATCAAGACTTCGCATGATTCATATTTTCTTCCTTTTAAAAAAGAAGCAGCAGGAACAGCAAAATGTGGCACTCTCTTGCCTGCAGCTTCACTTTGCAAGATGAGATGCTGAGAAGCCATTGTCATCTTAAGAAACTCTTTGGCCAGCTTTGCCTTGCTCTGCTCACACACACACACACATTCTTGTACAGGCCGTGTTTAGGTCGAGAAGCTTATTTTCTGTCAGACATCTGCCCTAGTGGGAAAATGTCGTTATGTATCAGCCTGCCAAGTGGCAATATGGAGGGATGTAGCCTGACAACAATTGCAGTAGGAGGGACGCAGCCTGACAACAATTGCAGGAGGAGGGACGTAGCCTGACAAGAGATACAGTAGGAGGGACGTACCCTAACAAAAATTGCAGTAGGAGGGACGTAGTCTGACAACAATTGCAGGAGGAGGGACGTAGCCTGACAATAGATACAGTAGGAGGGACGTAGTCTGACAACAACTGCAGTAGGAGAGACGTAGCCTGACAACAACTGCAGGAGGAGGGACGTACCCTAACAACCATTGCAGAAGGAGGGACGTAGCCTGATAATAGATACAGTAGGAGGGACGTAGTCTGACAACAACTGCAGTAGGAGAGACGTAGTCTGACAACAACTGCAGGAGGAGGGACGTACCCTAACAACCATTGCAGAAGGAGGGACGTAGCCTGACAACAACTGCAGTAGGAGGGACGTAGCTTGACAAGAATTGCAGCAGAAGGAACGTAGTTTGACAATAACTGCAGTAGGAGGGATGTAGCTTGACAACTATTGCAGTAGAAGGAACGTAGTCTGACAACAACTGCAGTAGGAGGAGAGACATCGTCCTGCGAATTATTGGAAATCCCTTTATTACCCTATATTATCCATTTCACATTAAACTCAAAGGATATTAAAATCATAGCCAGAAAGTGATATGTAGCCACTATGGCGTTTTTAACTATGAATAAATGATTACTGTGGTTATTTCAGAATGCGGTCACGAACCCCAGGGGCCATATTTTTGGTTCTAAAACGAGCTGTTTATATACGAGGCCAAAGTTCGTAACAATGATTTTTATAGCTCTGTGGTTGGTTCCTGCTGGCTATAAAATACATGGGCAATAGAGTAGGCGGCTGGAGACGCCATTCGCACATCCCGTATGGTCTTGAGGGGGGGAAAAATCTGTGGTTCTCCGTTTCCTGTGATATTTCTGAAAAGGAAGTCTTCCCCCTTCCTCGTTCATCGTGGACTGAACGTAACAAGCAGTACTCGTTAAAGCTTTACCAGCAAAGACAATGTGACTGTTGCCTCACCACTGATGATCGAAGGATCCTATACATGCCATACAGAAAAAGGATATACATGGTCCTGGAATTACCTTGAAGATCCGAGTGTTTCCAGTCACTTCGAGCGATGGTTCCAAAATGACGTTGTCAGCCTTAACATTAGGACCCAAGCAGTCCATTGGTCTAAAACCGAGAGATCGAACCAACGAACCAACCAACGAACCAGCCAACGAATCCTATGTAATGGTGCCTCTGAATAGCCAGTTATATAATGGCTATTAAAGAGTACGAGAACCATAGCCATCCATTCTTTGTCTAACACCCTACAATGTTAGGTTAGTGGCTTGGGCATTGGTCTTCTGTGATGCCTCCTTGATCATGGAAAAAGCGACAGAGAACACCTGAGTGTTGGTGTACTGGGTGTTCCATGCAAAAAGGCACAGTTGAGACCGAAAACCAAGCATGGTAAATACCTGTTGAAATGACCGTTCTTACTGCTCTAAATACCATACACACACACACACACACACACACACACACACACGAGACCACTTGGTCCAAACCATAAACTTAGAAAAAAATAACATCCACACAAATATAACAAACCCTGGCACACTGTGAGGCATACAATAACTTCCTTCTGTGAACTGGTACGCTTGTTTCCACTCTATAACCCTACATGCCTGCCAGAGTTCCGCCGTAGACGAAGACAAAAACACACTACGAAAAATAGAGGAAAAAAATAAAACAGGCCAAGTTATTGAGATTATCTCACCATTACCTTTCGGTGATGGAAACAGAGTCCCACAAAGGAAGACCCGGATGCCAGTGATGGAAGCAAATGTCTTATTGGGACCAGTCCCATAACTCTACGAAACGCGGCTGGGTAGTTTGTGTCCCTTGTATATATATATAACAAAAGAGAAATACGTCTTCTTATCTTTCCACTGCTGGGGATAAGGCTGATCTAAAGATACAACACTGGTTTATTTCTTATAAAACCAATCATGGTTGTCGAAATGGTGGGGTAGGACTCACGTGAAACTTACAAACGAACATATTCTTGTAGAGGGGTGGTGTAGAAAACGGAATGACAGCCATCCTGGCTCAAGGCCAGCCATAAAAAAAAAGGAGTGGGATCCCGTGTCTGCCAGACGCGAACTCGTGGACAGACGTACGAAAGCATCCACAGCCATCCATCCACAAATACACGAGAGAATTATACAAATATGAATAAGCTCCACAACAAAGCAGAACGCACGTATACACAGATATATTCATGAGCGTACATAAAACTGCAAACACGGATACATAAATCTAGCATGAATGTAAATGGGCCAATGCAATCATATTACGATTCAATAATGCTATCGTACCATCAGTACTGATTAATACAAATGATTGCTAGATGCCTGGACAGTATTCTTAGTTCTTTTTTATATATATATATTTTTTCTTTTTCTTTCATACTTTTCGCCATTTCCCGCGTGAGCGAGGTAGCATTAAGAACAGAGGACTGGGCCCCCGAGGGAACATCCTCACCTGGCCCCCTTCTCTGTTCCCTGTTATGAAAAATAAAAGAAAATAAAAAAAACGTATATATATATATATATATATATATATATATATATATATATATATATATATATATATATATATAAATATATATATATATATATATACACGTTATATCTATTTTCCATATAGTGAAACTGCTGGGTGGTAGTATAGGCAGCTAAAGCCGATTGACACACGAGTTAGAGCCTAACTTTACCTGTTGAGAGAGTCGGCATATCATTTACATATCATTAATACGATTACAATTCAGTCTTAGAATTTATTGTTTTTTTTTTTTGTCTCTCTTTCTTTCTCGCTTTTCTGGATCTTTTCCCCGATATTTAGGCTACTGAGGCATGGTAGCTAGAGGCAAAGTTCGTTTCTCTCGAATTTTAGGATAAGGTGTGAGGATGACGTGACGCAAGGACACCAACTTACCATCAAGGCCAACACAAAAACAAGGCCCCTCCCATACCAGCAAGGACACCACCCACATCAACAAGTACACCACCAAGCTAACAAGGACACCACCACATCAACAAGTACACCACCAAGCAAACAAGGACATCACCACATCAACAAGTACACCACCAAGCAAACAAGGACACCACCACATCAACAAGTACACCACCAAGCAAACAAGGACACCACCACATCAACAAGTACACCACCAAGCAAACAAGGACACCACCACACCAACAAGTACACCACCAAGCAAACAAGGACACCACCACATCAACAAGTACACCACCAAGCTAACAAGGACACCACCACACCAACAAGTACATCACCATACTGACAATAACCACAGAGACCCCACCAGACCAACAGAAGCTTCAGAAATCTCACAGAGACTCCACCAGACGAAGAGGCACACATCTACCCTACACTCCATAATCATATGAGGTTCTGATAAAGGCTACCTCTGTGTACATCAAGGCACGTGCAAACTTGCACTCCAGCTTCATTCCTAAAACCCAAGCTTATGTTATCCAGCTACTGCAAGGCTACACCAACACTTTCCTCTCTCTCTCTCTCTCTCTCTCTCTCTCTCTCTCTCTCTCTCTCTCTCTTTGTAGTAATTCGGTCTTGCCAACAAGAGACACAAATATCACTTGGGCTCTGAAGGTGTCTTTTCCCGGTTCCTCAAACACTGATATGACGTATACCAAACGCTGGAGTTAATTTCTCCACGTCCTTTAATCATTTGAGACTTCATGAAAACCGCTCATGCAATCACGTAACTCGCTGGGATCTTTGTGATTTGGAATGCAGGTAACTGCGCGTGTGCTTTTCGTAATGCAGGTAACTGCATATGATGCAGCGTGGAAGGAATTTTCAGCACAGTAGACATACAGTCGTGTGTACTACAGATCACTTATGTAAATCAAAGGACCATTTTTTGGGGGGGACTTTTTTAGCATTTCTAGATATATGAAACGGAGGATACAGCAATAATAGTGAAATATATATACAATGATTTCACGAACGTTTAGAGATGCACTTCCAAATGGAAATGATAAAGCGACGTATGTGGAGGTGAAAATATATATACATTATAACGCAATCAAGATGAGCGCCTCCAAAAAGCGGACTCCTGATGGTAATATGAACGTAAGCTGACACAAGTGGACCCGTTGTTGACTTTTACGAAGTATACTTCAAAAGGTACATTGCGCGCGCGAAGGGTACAACAGCCTATATCAGTGACGGGTTTAACGATCGTAGTCCCTCGTTTTCTGAAAGTTGGGAAAGAGGAGCAGCACTTCGACGCGTTGTTCACCTATACCACCCTCCCTTGTAGTGTACTTCCCCAACGAGATTTATAGAAAATAGAATTTACAGATATGAAATGATAGACCTGTATGGTCTTAACATGGGTCGGACATAGGGTAATCCTCGGTAATATCTGAAGTCATTCGCAAGTATATGGGACACACACACACACACACACACACACACTCCTGTGAGAGCATATAGAAGACTTGAGGAGTCCTAAAGTCCTGTCCAAGCAGTACACCCGAGCCATTCCTCCCACTTCCGTTCTCTCCTGGCCAACACACACAAGACTCAGGTCTTCCCCGTCACCCTGGACAGCAGAGAACAAGTCCAAGACTCGTCTAGTTTTTAAAAGCTCATCACGGTATTTTTTTCCCCCTCCCCAAAAGCCTTTCCAGTCAGCAACTTTCTTCATTCTCGCAATTCTGGAGATTATCCTCTGACGCTCTGCCAATTATTAAGCAGCAAAGTTTTACGCACACAAAATGTATCCGGCGCAAAGGAGGCCTTACCTAATGGCAGAAAAGGTTTTGCACGTCCGCTAGAAATATGATCTTTTTTTTACCCCCAACTCTCCAAAGGGTTTCCAGTCAGCTTTCCAGACGAATTTTGTCGCTGTGTTATATGAAGGTGAGGGACACCTGCCAATCTCTCTCTCTCTCTCTCTATCTCTCTCTCTCTCTCTCTCTCTATATATATATATATATATATATATATATATATATATATATATAGACTTCCGTGGTGTAGCGGTTAGGGTTCCTTACCGTGACGCATTCAAGGGCCACCCAGGGGTCGAGCGCATAGGTTCGAATCCTGGTTGAGGCAGGGGGGTCCACAGTCAACTCAGCTGTTCATCCACCTTTCGGGTTTGATCGACAAAATACGTACCTGGCTCAGATTAAGATATCTATATACGTTAATGGGACGGTATTGATTAAGGGGCCTCAGCTGCCCTTGCAATCTTGAGTTAACATAAAAAAAATATATACATATCCCCTTTCCTCCAGTTTTCTGTGATATCAAAGACTGCAAAAAAAAAGAAAAAAAAAAGTAGGAGACTTTAAATCCTTCGTCTCTCCAAGAGCCTGACGGTCACTGTAATATTCTCTCTGGCCCTCGTTGCCTGGGTACACGGCTCTTTCTCTTCCTCGTTCATTCTTATGAAAGGATAAGTCTAGCCTCGTCTGATGAACAGGTGGGAAGACACGTATACCTACCTACCTACCTACCTGCCTACCTCCCCACACAGCACACCACACCACCCCCATCCCCAGAGCGGGGAAGAAGAAGAGACAGTGCCAATCCACACTGTCCATTCTGGAGGCAGGAGACAGTGATATGTTTCAGTTAGAATGGAGGCAGTACTTTAGTCTCAAGGTTTGTCAAGTCGGTGAGAGGGAAGTGTCGTCAGTCTGTCTATGCTGGAGTGAGGACAGTGGCGAGCCACAGTGAGCGAGGGAAGTGTTAGCGTTCAAGTCGCCACTGTAACTTGGCTCATCCAGAGGTAATGGTGAGTCTGCACGTAAATGCCACTGCCTGTGAAGCTTCACCATTCATCGGCGACAACTTTGAGAGTAATTATAATCACTCGTGATTATTACTTTCGTGGCAATAAATACGTTTCTTATGCAATGAATATATATACAACTAACTAATTCTTCTTCGTATAAATTCAGGTCGGTTGGGCTTATATAAGAACACACTCCTCTCTCTCTCTCTTGCACACACACAACACACACACGCCCAGCCCGCCCTGGTTCGAATCCTGGTTGTGGCAGTCGGTCCACAACCAATCCCAGCTCCTCATACTCATCCCGGGGCTGGTCGATATTTGGGTACTTGGCTTAAGCTGGTGTGTGTGTGTGTGTGTGTACAAATAAGAGCAATGACATGGTGTATATATAGGGTTAAGAGACGAGGCAATACGAATCAAAGACTCTCTCCCCTTAGCACAAACGTAAGAATAACAAACTCCTAAAGAGAATATCAAAGAAGACAAACTTTCTGTCTGCTAACAAATATCAAAACTGCATTACGGTGCATTGATGAAAATATTCAGCAAATAGTTGCTTTCCTACAGTAGGCCAAACCTAGAATATGTTTCTCAAGTTTGGTCATAACACTTAAACACAAAGAACTAATGGAGAAGGTCTAAAAGAGCGCAAGAAGGATGATAATACCAGAATTTAGAGAACCGAGTCACCGGGAAAAGTCTGAGGCTTTAAATTAGTTCAGTGGATGAGAAAAGAGTAAGGGGTGACCCAATCAAACCTTTTTTGATTTTATGGTTTCATAACGAACACAGTGAAGCAGTTCGTCAAAAGATGCAAAGACAACACATACTTTTAAAATCCAAGAGAAGTGGACGAATGGAATAGACCGATTGACGAAATGGAAAACGTGAACAGAAAACGGAAGTTTTAGAAGTCTTCTGGTAGTATGTCAAAGAGTTGGGGCTCCTTTGGAATGAGTCCATTGGACTGAGAAGTTCCTTCAGAGAGACTATACTCCCTTCCGACTGTTGAAGTCGACATACTTTCGCGTTCTAATTCCAAGCAGGCAGAGTCCGGCAACACCTCTATAATAACATATGGGGATCCTGCACCTTCAAGAGAACTGGACACCTTTGTCACACAAACTCCTCAGTAACACTCCTCTCGTTCTTTAAGCCTGACAACAGTACAGCCTCGTCGATACTTCGAATTCCGATAACAATTATCCATACCTTGCCTTACCTCTTCGTTCTATGGATTCCCTTCTATCGGCTAGGAAACCAGCCACGTCCATCAGACAAGTCAAAAAGTGTGTTGTTGTATGTATGTATGTGAGGGAGGAATACGGGTGAATAATTGAGAGAAGTTACATCTTTGGCAAAAGGGAATCTTGTGCTTTGAATCAGTGTTTGCAAGGTGAGTGGTGTGCAAGAAAACAGAGAAAGTGTAACTCGTACATTCCTCGGGAATGTGGTTTCCGACTGTGTTCTCACTGGAACAAATCAATTCATATAAAGCTGTCAGGGGAAACTAAGAAAGGTCTGGGGGGGGCCTCCGGTCTGTGGTGCTTGGGTGTGGTTAAGGGGCTTCTGGAACTCCAGGACTACTCTACACTCATTAAGAAGGACGGGATGAACTTCTTTGAAGCGAGAATTTCTTTGACGAGACTATATTGTGTCGTCAACCGTTGATGATACAGCCTCTCGGGGTAATCTCGAGCAGGTTCAGTCAAGTGTCAAACATTCAGACACACACACACACACACATATATATATATATATATATATATATATATATATATATATATATATATATATATATATATATATGTATATATATATATATATATATATATATATATATATATATATATATATATATATATATGTATATATATATATGTATATATATATATATATATATATATATATATATATATATATATATATATATATATATATATATATATGTATATATATATATATGTATATATATATATATATATATATATATATATATATATATATATATATATATATATATATATATATATATATATATATATATATATATATATATAATCTTCCCTTTCTCAAAACACACAATATTTTCCACACGAAAAAATCCATTCATCAGTCAGCCATGGCTTTCCATTTTCCCCTCCAGGCCTTTGAAGTTTTTCCTTGTAAAGGAAAAAGAAAAAAAAAGGAAAAAAACGCAATCCTTCAAACGTCTGCTGCCAGCGGATTATTTACATATCGAAAACCTTCATATTCGTAGTCGTTTCAGAAGCAGACGACTGTTCCCACTACGGGTTCGGTCTTCACGCTTCAGCATCATTTTCTACAGAATGGAAGCATATCATTTTCTTGTTTCATATCAATTGTGTTTAAACGTCATGGCTTCATTCTAAACCTACGCCCGCTCCCTCGCCAAAAAGAAACTGCTGCACCACTCCACACGAGACCCATTCTTACCAAAGGGGAGGAAATATATCAACTCTAAAACATTCTTGTGTCCCTAGGGAGACCTAGAGTTCCTCCCACTAGAACTAAATCACTTCACCACATTTCTCCCAGGTTGAATCTACTTCTATAAACCTCATCAGTACAGAGTGATATTACTGGAGTGATCACAGAATTTGCGGAATATAATAAATGACAGTATTAATACTAGTATTAATGATAAAATTAATAACAATAATAATAATAATAATAATAATAATAATAATAATAATAATAATGATAATAATAATAATAATAATAGTAATAATAAATGTACTGATAATGGTATTATATCTGTGTTTCTGTGTGTTCGTCTGTCTGTGGATAAAGTCGAATTTTGACCCTCCAGGGAAGAAGTCAAAGGTCAGTTGTTTCATTGCTATAGTGATGGTGACCTTAAAAACAGAAATCAGTTGAAGCTATCGAAAATAACAGTAGGTGAAGATACGGATGTAGTGAAGGGAATAAAAATGCTAGCTTAATCAAGATGAGGGTATTGTGGAAATGAGGGTGTAATTCAGAAGAGTACAGTGAAGACATGTGGACAGTACGAGTGAGTAGAGGTTGACCAAGAGGGCTTTTGTAGTCAAGTAGCAGTGAAGGTGTGGTGAAGATGAAGGCATAATGAAAAGCGTATGGTGAAAATGAAGGAGTGAAAATAATGGTTTTGTGAAGGTAAGAATCTAATGAAATTGTTTGTAGTGAACAGAGGCTTGGGTGAGTAATGGCAGAGGGCGAGAGTAAATCAAACTAGGGGAGAGGAAGATTGGAAAATGTGCTTAACTGTGTGGTTGAAGTGTGTTGCATGCAGGAAGTAAATGTGGATCTGTGAGAAAAGGAAGAGAGTGGTAGATCAAGGAAATCAAATCGCTAGTGAAAGAGAGAAGACAAGTGTATGGACAGTATCAGAAGGGAAGGTGTGTGTGCGATTGGGAGGAATACTAGAGGAAGAAGCAGGGGATGAAGAGAAAGGGAAGAGAGGTGAAAAAAGTAGGTAGGGAGAAGGGCGAGTCGTCCTTGGTGAAGATGAGTTTGCATCAAAGTCGTGTGTGTCGTCATAGCTGTTTAATCTGTTCATGGATTGGAGGTGAGGGAGGGAAAATATTAGGGTCTTGGCGCAAGGTGGAGTTCTACAGTATGCTGGTGGGGGGAAAGACATGGCTTTGGTGGAAGACTCCAGAAAGGAGTTCCAAAAGCTGGTGACAGACTCTTGCGAGAGAGTGTAATAGGTAAGAGCTGATGCTGTGGAACAAACGTTATGAGGTGATGAGGTGCAGCAATGGGTGAGACAGGACAGTCTGGATTTAGATGGGAAAAGACCTGGAGAAAATGTAGTGCTTTTCGTCCCTGGGAGTGGATGTGGCAGCGGATGAAACTGAAGTAAATCATAGTATGTAAGAAAGGGGCTATGGTTCTTGGTGCATTAAGAGCTACTGGAAGGAGGAGTCAGTGTTTGTAAAGGTAAAAATGGGTATGCTTAAAGGTACAGTAGTTCCGATAGCGTTGTATAGATGCGAGTCTTTCGTCTTAGATATAAAAGAAAGGAACGGGGAAGAGATGTTGGAAATGAGACGTCCGAGAGGCATAATATGGGGTGCTCATGTAAGGAATTAATGTCAGACAGAGAGATAGGGTAGTAACCGCAGTGTAAATCAAGAGGGCAAATCAGGCTTTGGTGAAAAGATCTGAGCACATGAGAGGATGAGGGAAGATAGACTTGGAGTGTCTGTGTGTCAAGGGTGGAGAGAGCAAGGGGAAGGAGGCAAGCGAAAAGGATATACAAGGTTGGAATGTAATGGAAAGAATGAACCCGAACATTGTGGTATACGGTGGGGGACGTGCTGTCATTGGACTGAATGGTGAAATAGCGTGGGGGCTTGGCTGTGGTTGGAACGCTCCACTTTTGTTACGCTGTACACGAAAGATGGAGATTTTTTTTGTACAAAGGAGGCGATTATAAATAACAATAATGATAATCATAACAATATGATAATCATTTTTCTCTTTTCATATTGGTTTCAAGTTTCTAGCTCGAGCGAAGTAGCACCAGGAACAGACGAAAAAACAGCCCCGTTTGCTCATAACAACTGTCTAACTCTCATGTATAAATAATGTACCGAAAACAGAGCCACCTATCCTCATTTCGCCCTGACCACTTGATACGTCCTGGTTAAGCCCATTTACAGCACGTAGCTCCTTGTATACCACATTACTCCAATTCACTCTAACGTGTCCACGCCTCACACCCTCCTGCACGTTCAAGCCGCAACCCTTTAGAACATCTTTCATTCCATCTTCCATCTCCAATTCGGTATCCCCATTTACCTCGTCCCCTCCACTTCTGACGAGCATTCTCTCTCAATCAGTCTCATCTCACTTATCCTCTTCCTGTATCCAAACCATGAATGGAGAAAGCATATGCTAGGGTTGACAGAGATGCCTTGTTTAAGGTCTTAAGAATATACGGTGATGAAGGAAAGCTGCTAGAAAGAGAAATTTTCATCCAGGGTGTAAGGTATATGTACAAGCAGGAGGAGGGTAAGGTGAATTGTCCCAAAAAGAAGGTTATTCTGCGGCATGGATGTGTGATGTCACCATGGTTGTTGTGGATGAGGCGGTGAGGGAGGTAAATGCGACAGTCTTGGAGAGAGGGGCGAGTATGCAGTCTATAGGTGATGGAAGGGGCTGGGAAGTAAGTCAGTTGTTGTTTGCTGATGATATAGCACTGGTGGTAGAGTCAAGCAAGAAACTAAAAAAGCTGGTGACTGAGTTTGGATGTCTATGAAAGGAGGAAGTTGAGAGTAAATGTGAATTTCTTGGTTTTCTAAATCTATTAACAACGTGATTTCTGACAATTTTCGCACCTCGTGAAACCATTTTAACCTCTCTTTTATAATAGTAACTATCTCTTTGAAGGATAAATATCAAAGGCGCACCACTCATTCAAACCAGCCTCGAATCAGTCCCTATTATTATTTAACGTTATTTTGTGGGTATTAACTGCCAGACCATTTACAGATATCGCCTCTCACAATCGCACGCTGGGGGGGGATAGAAGAGGCTGAGGGTGATGGTCAAAGGTTATCGTACGCTTTTAGAAATAGATGTCCATTCACACCATGACGCCAAAGCTGTTCATCAACATTTCTTGCGTAGTTGATATTTCTTTTTTATATAAGGGGAAAAAGTGGCAGAACAACGTAATCTTCGAACGTTTACAAAAACGCTGAATATCTGTGAGCATCCTTGAAGCTGCCTATAACCTTTATCTACTCATTTCGACCTAGAGATGTAGTTTTCTATTCTATTAGCATTTATTACGTTCTGATTACATTTGAGAGCCGTTCCAATGTAGACATATCAATGTAGGTGTATACGGATCCTCTCTGTAAATCATTTACATTAAACACACCGATAAATGACTACCCTTCTCAACGACGTGAGAAAGAGATGATCAACTACCTTATAGATGATGTTGAGAATGGGTTTCCGAATACAATTCTCTTTGTAGTTCCTATAGACAAAAGAGATTCCATGACAGAATCCCCTCTTTTCAAATCCTATTTCCCACTTTTATATTCCCTACGGATAGTGACAGTCATGGAGATAGGTGGTGTTAGGAAATCACAACATGATTGTTACGTTACTACGCTTCACTTTATAGAGGTCTCATATTTCCCATACGCTTCACTCTACGAATATCTGATGCCCATTCCACTTTGAGAACACCTACCAGCACACGATGAAGGAAATCTCGGGCATTCCAGCACAACTAAACAACTGAGGATCTGTTTAGTAAAGAATAAAAGGATATTACAGTATGAGAATAAGCAAAGAAGACTAACAAGAAGAAAGAATAAGAAAAAAAGGGGAGAAAAGGTGCGTCTAGACATTGAAGGGATACCTAATGCCTATTCAAGACCTGTCCAGCGAGGAACAGAAAGAAACGATTGCATAAGAATGGGAAAAGAATAATAACAAAGAAAGAAAGAAGGGAAAGAAAAAAAAACGTATCCTGGCGTTGAAGGGAAATAAAATCCCTATCAAAAATCTGTTTGGTCAGAAACGAGAATAAATATCAGAGTGAGCAAAGAATAATAACAGAAAGGGAGAAGGAGATATATATATATATATATATATATATATATATATATATATATATATATATATATAGAGAGAGAGAGAGAGAGAGAGAGAGAGAGAGAGAGATAGGTGTTAACGAGAAATCTAAAACCTACTGACTGTCGTGTCGTGTGCTACCGGACACCCACGACACAAGGCCTCCATGTAGAGCAGCTGACGATTGGACAATACAGCCAAATGGTACGACTCTCACACCACCACCACCCACCACCAGCACCCAGGTCTAGCATTTGGCGGTCACATAGCCTGTCAAAACGCCGCTCAACACTCCAGCTGAGATGCGTGACGACTGAATCATGTCATAAACAAATATACAATAAATAATGACAAGCAACGAGCATCCATCTGAACTGGCCCCATACACTCAGACGACACACACACACACACACACACACACACAGACACACACACATATTCAATCTTTGCCAGTAAAGATACGCAAGACAATGACCAGTCAATTACAAGAACCCATGTCAAGTTTCGACCAGTAGTATCCTTTAAATACATGTATATATAATACCCAATTCCTCTAAAGCAATAACCACCACGTCAATTTCCTTATGCTGTTGAATACTCTACAAGACCAAGTAGAAATATGAGGTAGGCATGCCTTATGTATCCTCCTCACGGGAACCAATTTCTCGTCGTGTTTTCTGTCTTGTACGTCGTGAGTAGATGTAAATATGGTGATGTTATTTCCGCGTTCTAAAGCGTATGTAAATCACTATGTGGCCACATAGTCTCTCCTTTTGTCTATTCTTATGATTACTTTTTCTTTGAGCATAAGAAACCATATTATCATTATTAATATGATTAATATTGATAACATTATTACTATCATATGCAACATGAGGGCCCTTGATAAACAGCTCCTGCTACTTCGAGTCTGTGATCTACGCGGGAGCAGGGTAAGGTGGGCTCCTTTGGAAAGGAAAGGAACTCGACGACACTATTGGATACCTAAGAAAACTATACCATTATCAACATGGTTATTATATAACCCCGAGGACCACCCTATCTCCATGGTCACCTTGCAGCTTCAAGGCTGCGCTGCATTCATTAGCAGGGTAAGGAAGGACTCCTTTGGAGTGAGAAGTTCTTGGACGAAATTGTATACACCGATGATACAACCTTATGGAATGTAACTCCTCACTTGCCTGGTAACTACAAGCAGGGGAAAACTGGTAACTCCCCGGAAACTATACATATGTGTTTATGTATGTATGTGTGTGTGTGTGTGTGTGTGTGTGTGTGTGTGTGTGTGTGTGTGTGTGTGTGTGTGTGTGTCACTGGATTCT
Source organism: Panulirus ornatus (assembly GCF_036320965.1). Taxonomy (NCBI): domain Eukaryota; kingdom Metazoa; phylum Arthropoda; class Malacostraca; order Decapoda; family Palinuridae; genus Panulirus; species Panulirus ornatus. The sequence continues at coordinate 17,622,252 of NC_092275.1, forward strand.
ACCTGCAAGAGGTAACATCGCGAGCATCATCGTCAAGAGACAGACGGAGAGGAACACACCCTTGTCAAAGGCCTTCTCACTCGAAGAGAATCCACCATTTCCCTGCTCCTGAGTGGAGCGCAGGTTTGAAGTTGCGGGAGCTATATCAAAAGTCCTGGTTTTTTTTTATAATATTATGGTTGATAAAATCAATTAACTGATTAACCCCATGACCATTTCAACGGGGCCCCCGCAGCTTCAAGACTGCGGCGCAATCAGTAGCAGGGAAATGATGGACTCCTTTGGAATGAGAAGTTCACCCAAGAGATTGGATTCTTTTGAAGCCAAATCACGATGATACAGCTTCATCAAAGCTGACTATTCACTCAAGCAGTCGGAGTTCAGTAATACACACACACACACACACACACACATATATATATATATATATATATATATATATATATATATATATATATATATATATATATATATATATGCAAAAAGTACACAAGTGTGGAACGTACATAGGACGCTGGCAAAACCACAAGGAAACATGAAAATAGTGTTTGGTATAGTGAAGACTCTAATGTAATATTTGTCCAACTCAAAGACTTTGGGTCATCAAATTGACTGGAGCAGTGTTGAGGTTATCACATACAATAACTCAATTCTGGATATAAAATATTATAGGATCGTCTCTTACCTTATATGGATTAAAAAGATATATTTACACAAAGTTATCTAATTTATACAAATCAGATAACTTTAGAAGTGTAAAAAATTGTACATTTGTTCCCAAGAACATAGGTTAACCTGAGCTTGTAACTTGAAAGAGGTTGAGGTCATCGAGAGTGACCTGTGCCCTAATCCCTTCACCTGTTTCTCAATCATTCGCCGGCCCCGCCCAGTAACGGCTGGTGTGGTATATTCCGGTTCTCTCTATCTATACTCAGTCCTGACCATGTAATTATACGAAAGCGCTCGACGCTTCCTGTGGGTTTTACTCGATATATATATATATATATATATATATATATATATATATATATATATATATATATATATATATATATATATATATGAATTCTCCTGAGTCCACGGTGAGATGAAACACAGTAAGTTCCCAAGTGCACTTTCGTGTAATCATCACACGCGTCAATTAGTATTTTCAGGAAAAGGTTAAGGGGGAGAAATATCCTAGCCTGGTGTAGCAGCAGCTGTGGCGGTGGTGGTGGTGGTGGCAACTTTTAACTAAGACTCATCATCGCAGACTTTTCCCCTCCCAGCTGGCGAGACTTTTATCGTGGACGGCTTTAGCTGACAGCGGCCTGGAGGAGGGAAGATTGCTGGGCAGATAAGCGCAAAGCTTAGGGATATTACGGCTCGCTTTTTTTTTTCCCCTCTCCTCCTCTCTCATATTATTCCACTGCTGAGAGACTGCAGTTGTCCATTTCGGATGATTTCGCTCTGAAAGCTTTTATGAAAGAAACAGCAGCAGTACAGAGAAAAAAAGAAACAAAAAATGGGACGAAGAGACAGATAAACAACAACAAAAAATGGGACGAAGAAACAGACAGAAAAACAACAACAAAAAATGGGAAGAAGGAACAGAAAAACAACAACAAAAAATGGGAAGAAGAAACAAACAAAAACAACAAAAAATGGGACGAAGGAACAAACAGAAAAACAACCACAAAAAATGGGACGAAGAAACAGAGATACAGCAACAAAAAATGGAAGGTAAAAGTACGAAAAGCAAAATGTAAATTGATACCTCAGCCAACAAGCAAAAAGAAAAAAAAATAAGGAATAGAAAAAACTCATGAAACAGAAAATTTAAGAGAAACAGACACATGAATCCTCATGTTACACAAGCCAGGGTGAACAGTCAGCACAACAGGGGAGAATATGAAAAAAAAAAAAAAATGGAAATAAAAAGGAAAAAGAAAACAGAATACCAAAAAGAAAACGGGAAAAATGGGTCTGAAATTTCACCTTATTCCTTTTTCGAGCTGAATTCTAACGAAACTATCATAGAGCATCGTCTCTAACGACACCAAGTGTCAGTACAGTAGACATGACCTCTATGTATACTATTCGTTCTGTCCGTAACTACTTAATTACCGAAGAGTAACGTGACGAACACATATGTAGTTTCGATGGTTCTGTCAAGTCATTTCACACATTGTAAGCACATACTGTCTTGGAGGACTCAATAAAATTTAGGAAGAGTGGAAGAAGTTTCTCACAGACGAAATAGTTAGCCAGCCATTTCACCCTTACGGTGCTTTTAGTCTGGTGAACTGTATCACTATCTTGCCCGAGAGAGACGAAAGAATCACCAGGGTACAAGTCCTTGAAAAGGAAGTGCTTGTATCGCCTTAATAATCTTACTAAAGGTAGAAAATAACATAGACCGTTTGAAGAACTAAGAGATATGCAAGCTTACCTATACCTGCTCGTGAATTCAACTGAAGTGGAGAACTGTAGAAAACATTACTGGGCTTTTTTATCATGTCACATTTATCACATCACATATTCCCAGTGGAGAACTGTACGTGGCTTGATGTAATTTGTCTTTTATTTCCTTGAACTACCTGAAATTATATTATATATATTTATTTTTTATGATTTTTTTCAAGATCAAACCGATGGTACATGTCACTATATCTTACCGGCATTTGTTATAATGATTATCTTAATGCAGTCAAAACACTTTCTTTTTCCTTTTCTAATTCATGGACGATGTGGAATGTCTTAACTGATTAAAGGCCATTTTTCCATACCTATCCAGTCAAAACATGGGTAATCCTCACCTATCATAAGAATACATCTCAAAAGACAACATAAACAGCATGATCTACAGACACACTCAATGGAATGAAGGCAGTTTACTTCGCGTGTAACTGACTAAAAGAATAGGCCAAGTCAGGCTGGTTGATCTGCTGCGGCAGCGCGCTACAGATCCTCCGGACTCAACCTCCTCAGCGAGACTGGCTGCTCGCGCAATGAAGTACCCTCACTCCCTCTGGTTCGCTCCGTCACGCGCACGCAAACGCCTGTCGAAGCGCGCACGCAGCCGACCCTTCTCCCAGAGTTCAGATATGCCCCGGTGTACTCAAGGAGCTAATGGACGTACGAGGAAGTTTGTTGCTGTGTGTTGGGTTGGAGGGGTTGTAATCTTTGACGTTCTATACAGCCCTTCTCCTCTCCTGCCCCACCTCTCTCTCTCTCTCTCTCTCTCTCTCTCTCTCTCTCTCTCTCTCTCTCTCTCTCTCTCTGCATTCTCAGGCACATAACGATGAGAAAGAAAGGAGAACAGATATACATATTAGCCATAGGTTGACACACATACACACACACAAACATACAAAGGAGAAGTCTCTTCGAAGAACTTTTAATTTCAAAGGAAGTCAATAGTACCTGTTAACGCAGTCCTGGGGTTATAACTAATCTATTTATCCATCTATCTATCTATCATTATGATTTGACGACCACACAAGTACGTGATGGTTGTAGGAAGGGGTACTCGCAATTGATATCTGAATACAACAGATGTCTGATGGAAGGTCCGGTGCTGTTTCACTACCTTGGCACATCTGAATGGCAATGGTTTGTTGTATAAACACCATCAATTTGCTCTTAAAGGATTTAACTCTGACACAATTAAAAGAAGTATATTCAGCAACATATACTTTAAAAGAAAGCTAATGGAATATATATATATATATATATATATATATATATATATATATGTATATATATATATATTTCGGACCTAAGTTATGACCATTTTTACGTGTGTATTGCCAAAGATTTATCACCAGTCGAGTTCAGTCTGGAAGGAAAAGTTGGTAAAGTAATGAGCTGAAAAAAAATGGAAAGTTCGTGAAATAGTGAAATATACCTGAGGTTGGCTAATCCTGGTACATTTAGCCGGAGGAGAAAATCAGACACATTCGTTCATTACTCCTGAATATCACTGTTAAAAACTCTTAGTCTTCACATATGCTGTTAATTTGCAATGTCGAGCTAATTTGTCCCGAGGTTCGAAGTGAGTGGGCGAGGAGCGCACCCAACCCCTTACATACTAAATAAACAAAAGTGGAGTGCGTTAACAGGCCATCCAGCAGGGTGAGGTATGAACCAAGCACGTAAAAATCTTTTACTGCTTATATTATACGAGACACCTGCAGCGCGCCCTATAGCAGCCGGGTATTCTACCATTTAAGAGGCAAACTATGCGCTTGATTTAATTCATATCACTACATATGAGACACACACACACAGACACACACACATTCCGCTCGCATAAAATGCCCATGATTACAACTCTACAGCTCATATTCTCGTCCATTTTCAGCTCCCACTTCTTACATTAACTTGCTCCTGCCATGCGAGTTATTCTGGAGTGTACGGAACACACGATACACAGTGAGTGTTCGACTGGCAACCGTGGGGTTTGGCGGACTGTTGCGCAATGACTAGCAGGGTCTCATGTATATGATATGGGAGTGGGTAATCATCTGCATAAACGAAGGTTTAAGGAGGAAGGATTACGTTGTCGATAATAATGGCTCTTTCGTGATTCAGACCTGTGTATACTCCTCCCCTAAAGTAAGGTAATCTCACTCTAGTAAATTTTGAATTCATCTGCAATCACCAAAAGGGGTCAGAACACAAGAGCAGAATCTATTGTATGCATTGCCTCTTCCAGTATTCTGATGGGATAGAGGGTTCAAACCTTCATGGATCTCTATTGTAATATCGCAGCTGTTTCTAAGTCATACAGTGGCCAGCTTCATATGGTGCAGAAGTTCAAGGGGATATTGGCTACTCAGCGTCCGCTGTTGAATCTAATTTTTCCGTTTATTCAGCAACCAAGGATGATTGAAGTCTTTCCAAGTTGCCAAGATATTAGGTTCTTCATAGTCCAAGATTCTAAGAGGCTGATACACTAGGCTAAAATCTCATTCACCCTTCCTCTGTTTCCTGGAATATGAACGGGGATTTATTCACAGGAAAGGCATCTTTCTTTCAGCTTCTTCCACCTCAACACATGAAGACACCGACAAAAGGTAATAAAAGAGTGTACCAGCTAAAGTGCACATCTTTAGCCTAGCCTTTGCTTGCCATCATAGCCCACTTTGTGTCGAGTGAATACACATCTCTCTTAAAAAATTTGCATTCAGCAGCCTGAATGCATCTGGTGGAATGAGTGTTGGCTCTTGCCAGTGCAAGTCCAGATGTTGCATCGTCGCTGCAAGAAGGGTCAGTCACAGGAAAGGAGACTCGGCTTTTCCATTGGTGAGGTAGCTCTTCTTGCTTGCCATGGACACTTACTATCCAAGGATTACCAAAAGGTACCGCCAAACCACATGCTTTTAGTATCTTCCCGTTTGGGTTTCTCTCTATCATTATGAATCCTCATAAGAACACTTTTTATTCTACACTGGAAGTTCCAGTCATGGACGAAGGTCCACATCGAAATATGAAGAGAGTGAATGAGAGGAAATCAGAAACGAAGAGTAAAAACATCTTAAGAATTTCGGAGGAAATGGAAAACCCACGTTTTAAAAAGAGAAGGTCATACCTTTTACGAAAGACATGAGGGAGTTGAGAGTTCCAAAGTTTCGAGGTGTAGGGAAAGAAATAGGTATCACAACCGGCCATCCCTGAGTTGCCAGCGACCACACAACAGTACGTAATGATGTGATACAGCAGCTTGCTGACGAACGCTTGGTCTAGCTCATCGTTGGAGCACACTAACAGCTAACCCTCGGGAGCAGAGAGAGAGAAAAAAAGCTAAGGGAAAGTTGACCAACACTGCGGGGAAAGTGCAAAATGGGTCGAGTGGTGAGGTTAACTTGGGAGAGTTAACAAGTTGAATTGCTGTAGACTCGACTCTGAGTGAGATCTGTAAAACTAGAACCACCCAAGACCAGAGAACAGTATCCCATTCAAGGGTTAGACGAATCCTTTGTGTAAACAGAGTAACCGTTCAATAGAAAATAAACTTCGGCGTTTATATACTTCTTTTCCCTTGAGCGTGTCACAACATCCAAATTTTGCTTCCAATGCGTGAAAACTGCATTGACTAGATTAGCATTGAGCAACTAGCTTAACTCCTGGGTAAGGCAAGACTACAACAGCTGGGTTAAAGAAAACGAGATTATCTATCGGTGCAAAGAATCATTTAAATCACGTTAAAAGCGATTTTCTTTTTTGAGATTATAAGGGACTATTAGGCGGACTGTAGTCTATTTTATCATTATAAAGACCAAATTTATGTTAGGAAATACATCATAATAGCCTTCTGATCAACATTAACTGAGAGGCAAACATAATCAGAACGATCGTTAGAGAGAAATCACATAGAAATATCTTTATTTTTTCTTTTCCAACGAAGGAGAAGCTCGGCCAATCAACGTAGTGATCAAGTAAACACTACTTAGAACACACTGCAACCCTGACCTTGCGTTACTAAGGTTTGCTTACGTCGTCGTCTTCTGGAAGTGTGTCTGTCAAGTTTTTTTAATGATTTCTTGCGAACTGCTTTCTCTTCTACAGTTCCCACTAAAGACGATTAGGTGTGACGAATACGTGTCAACGTGTGTCAGACGTTATTGATGCTGAAGAATTCACTCGCGATCCGTATTTTGAGAGACATGTATTGGTATCCGTAGTGGATGAAACGGTAAGGTTGAAGAATTCTGGCTCTGCAGATGATGCTAATAATACCAGATAATTTTTCTAAGTTATAATTCTGGATAAGCTTTCCGGTCTGTGTATGGGATATGCCGGACTTAAAGTATTGCCAAAAGAGTGGAAGAGAGCAAGTATCGTGCCTATTTTTCAAGAAAGGACATCTCGAAACTTGCAATCTTGTCTATTTTTCAAGAAAGGACATCTCGAAACTTGCAATCGTGCCTATTTTTCAAGAGAGGACATCTCGAAACTTGCAATCGTGCCTATTTTTCAAGAGAGGACATCTCGAAACTTGCAATCGTGCCTATTTTTCAAGAAAGGACATCTCGAAACTTGCAATCGTGCCTATTTTTCAAGTAAGCACATCTCGATACTTGCGCTGAGCTAAAGACTATCATCTCTGACATATTGTGGTCTGCAGAACACTGGAAAAGGTCATCAGAAAGTGGATGATTCCATGCTACGAAGTAACTATGTAAATCAAGAGGCGTTTCCAGTTCTCTTTCACGAATATCATAAACTGTTGAGTGAACTCAGTCAATCAGACAATTCAGTTTACGAAAACGAAAGAAATTATCATATCCCGTTCTACACTGGTGCTTGCGCCTCGAATGGCACCCAAGAGGAGGATGTGTTCTGTCGCACTTCAGTAATCAGTAGGTGTGTTTTGCGGCCATGACAGATCCATACACAACGTGTTAAGCATCAGAGGTGCTTTTCGTCTTTAGTCTTGCTGCTATATGTACAGTGGCCTCCCCCATCGCAACACTGGTACAGCCTCACTCAAAGAATAAAATATTGCCATCAATCTGTTGGTGTTTATCAGCATGTCCAGCAAGATGAATTGCCTCAGTCCAGCATTCATGGTAACTTGGTATGCATACAAATGTAATCGAATGCATACTTGATGCACACGTCTGGCACCCATAAGTGCATGAGGGATAATTCTTATCACGAACTGTAAAATTTATCTCTACAAACAGAATAGAATGTGAGTTTAGCTATTCCAGTTACCGTTACTGCAAATTCATGGCTAATGAATTTCAATATGGAATTGTAGATTCAGCCAACCCAGAGTGTAACTTCGTATGATTATCATTATAGAATTAATGGACCAACAACATGAAACTGAAATAAGCATAATGAAAACCACCTGAAATGCGGGCTAAATACACACACACACACACACACACACACACACACACACACATATATGTATATATATATATATATATATATATATATATATATATATATATATATATATATATATATATATTATACTTGACCATTGTTTCCCGTTTTAGCGAGGCAGCGCCGGGAACACACGAAGAAAGGCCACATCGGTTCACATACATTCTCTAGCTGCAATGTTTAATGCGCCGAAACCACAGCTTTTATCCCTAGGGTAGAGGGGGAAGGAATTGTACCTCCGGATTCCCTGCGTGTCGTGAAAGGCGACTAAATGGGGGCGAGAACAAGGGGGACTGAAGGCTCTCTCACCCCTTTTGTATCATAATTTCTAAAAGATGGAACTGTGGATGTGGATATATATATATATATATATATATATAATATCCTCACTTGGCCCCCTTCTCAATTCCTTCTTTCGGAAAATTAAAAATGAGAGGAGAGGATTTCCAGCCCCTGCTCCCTCCCCTTTTGGTCGCCTTCAACACGCAGGGAACACGTGGGAAGTATTTTCTCCCCTATCCCCAGGGATAATATACATATATATATATATATATATATATACACACCCTAGCAAAACCAGATACTCAGTTGATCGACCCAGTCCCAAGGGAAGGATGAACATGTGGGGTGACTGTGAACCGAGAACCGTGACCAAGATTGGAACCTTCGCAGGATCGACCCTAGGCAGCCATGAACACCTCGCTGTCAGGAACTCTAACCGCTGTACCACGGAAGTCCACGGGTTGTGATGTATCTTGATATACATATTGAACGAATGTTAGCTGAACAAAACATTCTGTTTTGACAATTAATTGAAAATAGTCATCCTGTATGTGGCGTAGAATTTATTACATTCATAATGCTTCAAAAGGATTATGTTTCTGACACCTTATTACTATTTTTGTCAATGTAATCGTGTTATACGATTACATATTACAGTTATACCATTACTCTCCAAAAGAGATTCATCCGTTGTAATGTGAAATTGTATCATATTTGAGATGAAGACAGCTGAACTTTCCCCCAAAAATTATATATTTTTTTTCGAGCAAAATAGAAGTCTTTCTCTTAGGCGGAAGTATAACATATTCTCCGAATTCATTCCTGAAACAGTTCCTTTTTAAAGATATATCATAGACGAATCTCAGCTGTTAAGGGGATCATCTTAGCCCTAAAAGAAAGACACAAACTATCAATTAAAAGAATCAAGAAAAGAAATCGACATTCTTTTTGACCTTATTTTTAGTGTCCGACGAACAGATTGTTTGGGCGAAAGACGTTAAGATGAAATTTTCATCCCACGGGACTATGAGCCAGGGTTCGATAACATTCCGAGATCATGGCTGATAATGATAGTTGCCTCACTACCTTTCCAAATGAACTGTTGTTATTTTGTGAATGGTGGAGACGCGGCGAGGGAGGAGGGACGGTGGAGAAGCAGTGGGGGAGAGAAGAAGAGAAAGAGAGAGAGAGAGAGAGAGAGAGAGAGAGAGAGAGAGAGAGAGAGAGAGAGAGAGAGAGAGAGAGAGAGAGAGAGAGAAAAGAAGGAGAAGAGAGAGAGAAAAAGTGTAGGAGGCACGGTGGAAAGCCAGTGATGGAGGGATGGTGGAGATGCAATGTAGGAGGGAAGGTGGCGAGAAACAATGAGGGAGGATGGTGTATACAATCTACTGAGGCAGGGTAGGAGGATGAGGGAGAAGCAAGGAGAAGAGAGTGACAGTGGTGAAACATTTCGAATTCCCTGCACAACAGCTTAGCATCATACAATCAGAAGATCGAATTCCCTGCACAACAACTTAGCATCATACAATCAGAAGATCGAATTCCCTGAACAACAACTTAGCATCATACAATCAGAAGACGAAGGAATGCGATCGCCTCAAGAGCACTCCACAGCTTACCAACGAAATGTGAAATGGACGAAGACAAACACACAGTGACGGATAGGGAGGCGGTGAGCTACGGGAAATTGATACGCTGCATATTTGAAGCTATCGTGCAAAACTTATAGAATTGATTCAGTAATCTTTGAACTGTGTTCCTTAGAACATAGTGTTGAATGGCGACTTTTCACTACTGATAATGGAAGTTTTATTAGAGGTGAATGAATTCTATCGAGTTGGATGAGAGCTTTGAACCAGGACTTTCCCCAAGATAGTATAGATATATGAATAATCAAATGAAAGGTATCGAATCTACGATTATGATCATTTCCACGTCTTTCGCGAGGGCAAGATACCTTCAAATGTCACCAAAAGGTCATTCGTTTGTCTTGAGACGTCACCATCGTAAATGCAGTCTCTCTATATACCCCAATGGAAACCTCGTCTTAAAAAAAAGAGAGAGGAAAATGAGCTCAACAAAAGACAACGTATCGAAGGCCCGTGTTCTTGCATTTACTGGTAGTGTCATCCCTCGGCGTTCAGCCTCGCAGGTACATTTCACTAACTCTGCAAGTTTTCGTGTTCTCTGGCAAGGTGGACCATCGTGGTTGGCAGGTATTGCTCCATTCCCGCCAGTCCCATCTCTGCTGGGGTAGTTGTGGAGAGCTCACAGGACATTGTCACAAATGTATTTCTCGTGAGCCTCAGGTGCTGGTAGCAAGGTCCGCAAGGCCGACTCTCCCTCTCTCTCTCTTTCTCTTTTTTTTCTTACTTATTTCTGTGTCGGATGACTGAACGCGACCGTTGCGCAAGGTAGCGAGAGCCTGGGTTGAAGGGGTTGGCACATATGGACACATTATCATCCAATGATTGCTACAATGTAGGTATATACTGTCTTGCATCTCGTGTTTCTGACTATTTCCTTTTTTTTCTCCTTCCTTCATTCGAGAACAACAGTTGCGGAAATCCTCGAACCCAGGTTGCTCTTTATGGCTAAAGAAGACCCGTGACCCGTGCAAGCAGTGTGGAATATGTGAAAACCAAAGGGAACCTTCGGGTTTCTCTTTCTCTTGTGTTCAGACTGGCTATTGCTTGCATTAGAATGACGGTTGGCAGTCTGGCCTTAATGCAAAACCCAAGCCACAATCTCCCGCTTCAGCTCATGGCCAGTAGAGCGAAATGCAGGAGCCAAAGCTAAGGCTTCTGTGTCTCCTTATGCAAAGGGACAACGTGGCCGAGAGAATATTTGAATGTTGATCTTTTTCGACTATGATTTTTCCGGAGGTGCATTTGCCTTCTCGTTTCTAGCATGAACCCCTAGAGTAAACCGGAATAAATATTGCAGGTTTATCGGTGCGTGTTTGTGTGTGTGTGTGTGTCCCCAACTCTCTGGCCATGGCTCAAGCGAACGTCTTTTCTATATTCTAAGTAACTTTGTTGACTGCTTAATATCGCTGGGGGAAACCTTCCTCTTTACAGAGAAGAATAGGAAAAAAAAAGCTTCCATAGCTTTAAGTTAGAGTTCTCCTTCGGATTGGCTCTTGAGCTGGTCAAAGGGCGAGGATTAACGAAGATGACAATGCCAGAGGACGTTCGAAGACATGACATGAAGATTAAGAATTTATATACCGAGGATGAAAATACGTGGAGACCCACCACATCTCGCTCGATGCCTTCTCAAAATATGTCAAAGTCAATGACGTCTGAATCGTTGCGAGTCGTGTTGTATACAATACTCTCATTATCACACGGTTAGACGAGGCCTTTAATCTGTGTATCTGTGTCAAATGAAGCTCTATACATTTTTTTGTCCTCCACCTCATTCAGATCAAGAATGGATTTAGGGACAATCAACTCCACGCCACACAGGAATCGACTATTAGAATACCATGTTATTTTTCCCTTAAATACGAGGAAAAATAGATTGGCAAAAACAAAGACAATCTCATCTCTAGTGAGTAATGTTACTCTACTCTGTTCCCTCCCTCTTCCTTCCAGCCTCACAGCTCATTAATAAGTACCTCATGCTAATGTACCGTGTATGGAAGCGAGTATCATCCCTCACCACTGCCACACACAGTCGTAATTAAATGCCTTGCATACATGGACGAACGAGTAGGATAGAATGGCGTTCCTATACGTCTGACAGTCTTCGCACACGCAACGCTCCACTGGAAGCTGTCAGTGGTCAAGTTCCCACCCATTCGGGTATGTCATTAAACAAGAGGCGAGCGACCGCTCCTTCCCATACCACACGCGCGAGGGGGCCTCTACCGTAGCTTCCCATCGAGTAAAGTTCAATAAAAACAAAAGCCACTCAGGCCCTAACGTATAGGTGCACACTGGAGGCCGTCATTTGGCGGTCCCTATTCCCTCTCTTCCTCACTCTGTGAGGGAATCTTCAGCTGGGTAGCGGAGATGGGCGACCGGAGCGATGATTCCTTATGAGGTCTGAGGGAACGTCTGATCATCACGTCGTGGAGTGGAAGAACACCATTCCCAAGTTTGGCGAGATGGCGCGACCCGCTTATTACTGTGGTAACTGACAAGACCATCATCACCGACTGGGGCTACAGTTATTCAGGACATTGTGGCGAAGCCAGAATGTAATAGGGATGCTTCTGCTTCCTTCAATAGTGTCCTGATGTCTCCCGGAAGTGACCAACGACTGCGCAAGATGCCAGAGTCTATACAGCTTCCAGGAAGAAGGACGAAGGACGTTCACTAAAGCTCGATGTTGAATTGGACCGCATTATCGAAGTGGCGATGCAGTATTGAATCTGCCTTTCATACTGAACCGGTATTATTGAAGAGAAGGGTTGGCGATTGACTGCCTCACATCCTCATCTTTCAAGCAGAGCAGAGTAATTTGTATGGGAGAACATATGAGTTCCAACCTCCTTAGGCACTTTTCCCCTGTAGAAATGAAGAGGAAGGCTGGAAACAAAGAGGCAATTGGCGTACATAATTCGGAAGTTTTCGTGAAAGGTTAGCTCTGAAGATTATCAAAATATATCGATGATTTTGAAGTGGGATTTTTAGATATTACTCGCTCTGGGTCTGACTCATAATACAAGCAATTATCTGTTCCTTATTGTTCATCATCTTCATGGTGAATATGCCAATAGTTGATGTCGTAAGTTGTGCATATCTGCAAAAGTCCGGTGTCTGTCTGACAGCGAGGTTGAAGTTACAGTCTCACAGTTTGAATTACACGAACGACTGTTTACGATGATATGTTCTCTAGCCTTTAATACTTCATCCATGAAACGTTTCCACTTTTCCCCAACCTCATCATTCCATTTCATACGTCCCTGTAGCTAGTCATTCATGAGTATCATTCATATCGCTGAGCAGCTAATTTCTACATGTGTCTATTACATTAAAAAGTTGTCATTCATTCGCTCATGTAAATAGATTTATATTCCCTTACAGTGCGGTGTGTCTGCCTGTTTACTGTCGTGATATTGTTTATCAGACTAACGGCCTCGTAATTATGATTATCTATAAACTGAATAAATGTGTTTTCCCCCCCAGTTTTAAATTCCATGTTTACAGCAAGACAAATATAGCGCTTGTTGCCTCGGGCGTAATATCAGAGAATTGCTGTTATCCTCTTTAGATGCCATAATAAATGAACCAATTTTGTGAAGAGCTCGTAAAATTCTCAAATTATGAACTCTCATTAATTTCTCCTGCGTCTACTATTACCTCTCGTGTACTTCAACCTTCTGACTCGTGGGATTCGAACCTACTTTCCTCTCGTCTACTTTTCTGTTCGTGTGAATTGTATTTCTCATAACTCTACTTAATGCGATGTTCCTCCTTCTTCAAACATGTTCGATTTTAGTATGGCAATATGGTGGAGCGCAGCCTGGTTCAGGCAGAAGTCTCATCAAAGTGCATTTGTGGTTGCAAATATATATATATATATATATATATATATATATTTTTTTTTTTTTTTTTTTTTTTTATACTTTGTCGCCGTCTCCCGCGTTTGCGAGGTAGCGCAAGGAAACAGACGAAAGAAATGGCCCAACCCCCCCCCCCCCCCATACACATGTACATACACACGTCCACACACGCAAATATACATACCTACACAGCTTTCCATGGTTTACCCCAGACGCTTCACATGCCTTGCTTCAATCCACTGACAGCACGTCAACCCCTGTATACCACATGACTCCAATTCACTCTATTTCTTGCCCTCCTTTCACCCTCCTGCATGTTCAGGCCCCGATCACACAAAATCTTTTTCACTCCATCTTTCCACCTCCAATTTGGTCTCCCTCTTCTCCTTGTTCCCTCCACCTCCGACACATATATCCTCTTGGTCAATCTCTCCTCACTCATTCTCTCCATGTGCCCAAACCATTTCAAAACACCCTCTTCTGCTCTCTCAACCACGCTCTTTTTATTTCCACACATCTCTCTTACCCTTACGTTACTTACTCGATCAAACCACCTCACACCACACATTGTCCTCAAACATCTCATTTCCAGCACATCCATCCTCCTGCGCACATCTCTATCCATAGCCCACGCCTCGCAACCATACAACATTGTTGGAACCACTATTCCCTCAAACATACCCATTTTTGCTTTCCGAGATAGTGTTCTCGACTTCCACACATTTTTCAAGGCTCCCAAAATTTTCGCCCCCTCCCCCACCCTATGATCCACTTCCGCTTCCATGGTTCCATCCGCTGACAGATCCACTCCCAGATATCTAAAACACTTCACTTCCTCCAGTTTTTCTCCATTCAAACTCACCTCCCAATTGACTTGACCCTCACCCCTACTGTACCTAATAACCTTGCTCTTATTCACATTTACTCTCAACTTTCTTCTTCCACACACTTTACCAAACTCAGTCACCAGCTTCTGCAGTTTCTCACATGAATCAGCCACCAGCGCTGTATCATCAGCGAACAACAACTGACTCACTTCCCAAGCTCTCTCATCCCCAACAGACTTCATACTTGCCCCTCTTTCCAGGACTCTTGCATTTACCTCCCTTACAACCCCATCCATAAACAAATTAAACAACCATGGAGACATCACACACCCCTGCCGCAAACCTACATTCACTGAGAACCAATCACTTTCCTCTCTTCCTACACGTACACATGCCTTACATCCTCGATAAAAACTTTTCACTGCTTCTAACAACTTGCCTCCCACACCATATATTCTTAATACCTTCCACAGAGCATCTCTATCAACTCTATCATATGCCTTCTCCAGATCCATAAATGCTACATACAAATCCATTTGCTTTTCTAAGTATTTCTCACATACATTCTTCAAAGCAAACACCTGATCCACACATCCTCTACCACTTCTGAAACCGCACTGCTCTTCCCCAATCTGATGCTCTGTACATGCCTTCACCCTCTCAATCAATACCCTCCCATATAATTTACCAGGAATACTCAACAAACTTATACCTCTGTAATTTGAGCACTCACTCTTATCCCCTTTGCCTTTGTACAATGGCACTATGCACGCATTCCGCCAATCCTCAGGCACCTCACCATGAGTCATACATACATTAAATAACCTTACCAACCAGTCAACAATACAGTCACCCCCTTTCTTAATAAATTCCACTGCAATACCATCCAAACCTGCTGCCTTGCCGGCTTTCATCTTCCGCAAAGCTTTTACTACCTCTTCTCTGTTTACCAAATCATTTTCCCTAACCCTCTCACTTTGCACACCACCTCGACCAAAACACCCTATATCTGCCACTCTGTCATCAGACACATTCAACAAACCTTCAAAATACTCATTCCATCTCCTCACATCACCGCTACTTGTTATCACCTCCCCATTTACGCCCTTCACTGAAGTTCCCATTTGCTCCCTTGTCTTACGCACCCTATTTACCTCCTTCCAGAACATCTTTTTATTTTCCCTAAAATTTACTGATAGTCTCTCACCCCAACTCTCATTTGCCCTTTTTTTCACCTCTTGCACCTTTCTCTTGACCTCCTGTCTCTTTCTTTTATACTTCTCCCACTCAATTGCATTTTTTCCCTGCAAAAATCGTCCAAATGCCTCTCTCTTCTCTTTCACTAATACTCTTACTTCTTCATCCCACCACTCACTACCCTTTCTAAACAGCCCACCTCCCACTCTTCTCATGCCACAAGCATCTTTTGCGCAATCCATATATATATATATATATATATATATATCCATATATATATATATATATATATATATATATATATATATATATATATATATATATATATGTATGTATTATATATATATATATATATATATATATATATATATATATATATATATATATATATATATATATATTCCTATGAGTCCAAGGGGAAAATGAAACACGATAAGTTCCCAAGTGCACTTTCGTGTAATAATCACATCATCAGGGGAGACACAAGAGAGAAATATAAGTCAGTTGATATACATCAAAGAGACGAAGCTAGGACTGACTTATATTTCTCTCTTGTGTCTCCCCTGATGATGTGATTATTACACGAAAGTGCACTTGGGAACTTATCGTGTTTCATTTTCCCCGTGGACCCATAGGAATATCTTGATCACGCGTAAAATTGTGATCTTTTCCAATATATATATATATATATATTCATATATATATATATATATATATATATATATATATATATATATGAAAGGGAATACGTCGAGCTGCCTGGAATTTAATGAAGCGGATCTTGTGGATTAACGTGGACTGATACGGGCTAAAAACTGGAGTAATAGGCAAGAGATGTGTAGGATTCACTCCTGTTGACACGGGGGTTTGAAAGAAATGCATAGGATTTACGAGTTAAAAATATCAACGGGTTACGACGAAGTAACTGAGAGAAAATAATGTTGGAAGGACGGGAGAAAGAGCAATATAAATCCTCACACTTATTGATATGATAAAAAGAAAAAAAAAAAATTGAGTGAGGGGTAAACAGGAGTAGAAAAAAAAACAGATATCGTAACTAATGACGAAGAAAAATCTTCATTAGACCATCTTGAAGGTGGGAGGGAGCCATACCTAACTTCGAAGGCGAAAAACCATCAGAAAGGCGAAAGAAAGTACGTCACACGTACACAGTTCGACTGACATCATTTAACTCCTCCCCGTGGACGTGTAACACCGAACCTTCCGTTCATAACCCACAGGGGCAAGACGGACGGACCTCAAAAATAAGGAAAAGCAATTAGAACACCCATCAAAAATTCAGCAATACTGTTGATCAAGTGACAGTGAAAACCACAGCTGACAGATGAAATTAGAAAAAAAAAAATGGACGAGGCAGACATTGATCCACTGTCAATATTGTGGGACTTGTTAAACCCTAGGCGGGTGCCCCCGTGTGTCCCTCACCAGTCGCCAGATGAAATGAAAAAAAGAAAAGCTGAAGCCAACGTAAAATCTCAGTGGCACTACCTGTATTAGCTTTGGATTTTACCCTCCCGCCACTGAGAGGGTTCGGCGATTGATATTCCGTTCACGTCTGTTGATCCAAGTTTGGCGGAAGCAAGGCAAAGAACACATCAGCTTTTCGGTGCATTATACATGACAGCTAGAGACTAAGTGTGAACGAGTGTGGCCTTTGTTGTCTTTTCCTAGCGCTACCTCGCGCGCGTGCGGGGGGAGGGGGTTGTCATTTCATGTGTGACGGGGTGGCGACGAGAATGAATAAAGGCAGCAAGTATGAATTATGTACATGTGTATGTATGTCTGTGTATGTATATATATATGAATACGATGAGATGTATAGGTATGTATATGTGCGTGTGTGGACGTGGGTTGGGCCATTCTTTCGTCTGTTTCCTTGCGCTACCTCGCTGACGCGGGAGTCAGCGACCAAATTGGAGGTGGAAAGATGGAGTGAAAAGGATTTTGTGTGATCGGGGCCTGAACATGCAGGAGGGTGAAAGGAGGGCAAGGAATAGAGTGAATTGGAGCGATGTGGTATACAGGGGTTGACGTGCTGTCAGTGGATTGAATCAAGGCATGTGAAGCGTCTGGGGTAAACCATGGAAGGCTGTGTAGGTATGTATATTTGCGTGTGTGGACGTGTGTATGTACATGTGTATGGGGGGGGTTGGGCCATTTCTTTCGTCTGTTTCCTTGCGCTACCTCGCAAACGCGGGAGACAGCGACAAAGTATAAAAAAAAAAAAAAAAAAAAAAAAAAAATATATATATATATATATATATATATATATATATATATATATATATATATATATATATATATACACACTCGTGATTCTCCGCCAGCTGAAAATTGAGCAAATAATTTCACTTTTTGGAGAACGAAACATATTCATTGTCAATGCATCACTTAACAATGTTATCTCTATACGAGGTAATCTTATCAAGAGATATTGAAAAGGGATTTCAAGCTCTGGGATGAGAGGACGCCGTGTCCGCTTGCCGTTGCATTATAAAGCGACTGCCACTCGCTCCAGACGAGTATTTTAATAAGGTAAATAACCAAAAACGCCGGGGATGGTGTGGGATACCGATGGCTATGATCCGAATAGAATTGGATCGCTTAGAGGGAGGAAAATTCTTTAAAAACAAAAGTTTCCCCCAAAATGTCCCATTATTTTCCCTCCCTAAGGCCCATTCAAAGGTCTATTATCATTATTTTTACCAAAGTTTAGGGTCTACTTTTTCAAAACTCATATGGGAGGGTGTGTGTGTTACATTCCCACATCGATAATGGGGACAGACTACTCCAACGAGGAGGAAAGGCGCATCTTCTCCCACACAAGAGAAGCGGGTCTTGCTGAAAGCAACCTCTCTTCGTGTCAGTGAATCAGGTCGTCTGCCTAGGAGAGACGTACCGACTCCACGAAGCGTAAAACGAGCCCATAGCAGCTTGAGGCGAACCCTATGCAGCGTGACCCCCTCGTAAAATTGCGTCACTGAAGACGGGTGATTTCTCATTATGTTCTTAAGGCGTGAGTTTCCCTCGTGTTATGACACAGGGTCACTAATCTATGACCCCTTGATTCCATTCATAAGGTGATACCTGATCAAAATCCTTTCCAAAGTGGAATAAAAATCCAATCTAAAAAAAAAATCTGAATTAAAGTTTGAGCTTTCTTTTTTCTTTTACGAATCGCCGTCTCCATGATAATCAACTTGCAGTGGCTTTTATGTTCTAATGCATCCATGAATTATCATACTACTTCCCGTCCTACATATCATACTTGACGAATCTAAAGGTAATTAAGACACGAATGAACTCGAATCACGAGCTTCTAAAACTCTATCATGGTCGTTGTTATAATAAGTCGAGCATCAAAAGATGGAAGGATTTTTTTCTAAAAGTCTCGGACCACGTCAAGTAACCATCTGACTCGGACGCCTCCATTATCAATAAGGTATTGCATGAAATGGATCATCATCACCACCTAGACACAAAGGCCAATGCAAGATGAAGCTCCACTGTTCCTGAATTATTTTGACATTATTAGTGATAATTCTTAACAGGCTTATTGGTTTGGGTAAAACGATCTATTCTAATTCCTTAGAGGTACGTATGATACCTGACTTAATTGTTTTTATCAAGATGTCAAAGGTGAAAAATCCCGAATGCTGGATGTTTTTTTTATTGAGTTGGTGGAATATTAGTTTCGAATCAGCTAAACTGTTGAGAATGGTATTAGCTATAAGGTTGCTACTACTACTACTACTACTACTACTGGTTGCCACTACTACTACTACTACTATTATTACTACTGCTACTGATGATGAATATAGTATAATGATAATGATGATAGTAATGATAATTATATCGATAATTATAATCATTAGTAGTAGTATTATCTAATTATCATTATTATCATGATAATTGTTATCATTATCACTACTATTACTATCATTAGAATATTATGTTCACTATAACTGTTGTTGTTATTACATTTGTATCTAACAAACATGAATCCCTGTTTAAATTCTGATCATGTTAAATAGCCCGTACCCAAAGGGGTCATATGGATTAAAATACACATAGCCCCAGCAGGACTTTCGACCTTTGCTCTACGGCTTTTGAGGGTATTATTGGCATCAGCTCCAGCTGGGTGAAGAGCTAAGCTGTTTTCGCTCTCCTGTTTACAAATCTGTCCAGAACTTCGAAATATTACGAGGGAGAGAGGAAAAAAAATGTATGAATGATGCTTTTGCTGACTTTGGGAGCCTATTTTCTCTTTTTTTTTCTCCCCTCTGGGGAAAATAATACGATAACTTTATAATATTGTGTGTTATTAGGAGATCTCTAATGTATGGGTTGTCTCATAATATAATCCCATAACTCCAGCTATTAATGTACACTCTGGAACCCCCCCTCTCTCTCTCTCTTCACTACACGTAAACACTGTCCATTTTATTTTTGGGGGGCAGAGGATTTTTATGTTTTTTTTCCGATCTCGTTGCAACACTCGAGCATATAATGTACCAAAATGTAGCTAGGTAATCCAATCCTATTTACGGTGAAAGACATCGTCCATATAAGCATCTTACAGTAACATTATGGTATGTATAGTTCTCATTTGTGAACTCCCACTCGTTCTACTCGAGGTCAAAATGGGAGTTTGCCTGGGCGAAACAGGACTGAAAAAGGAACTCAACTTCACTGCTTAGTTACAGAGCGTTTTCTGAATAGCCATTACCTCAGTTAACGGAGGAAATGTATGGTTGAAAAAGGGATGAATAATGGACGAACGAACGGAGAGGGGTGTCTGTTACGGGCACGCACAGTGCTGTATGGCACAAGCTGCTCTCGAGTTACTTGGGATCGGTAGAGGCGAATTCTGAGTGAAACTATCGATGGCCCAGCTACCTCCAACTTGCCTCTTGTACTGACATCATTTGACTGGGCTTAAGCAGGGAAATCACGTGGGATTCCACTGGACAGAGGTGGAGTTTCTAAATGAATTAGGCTGTAATTTCGAAGCTGCGGGGTTATATAGCTGAAACCAGATGGCGTCTTTTTTATGACAGCGACATATTTAATGAACTGGTAGTGCTCTGTATCCCTGAGCTGTCAGACCTAATTCCTTGTGTCGGAAATTATCATTTAATGATGATTACTGTGTGTGTGTGTGTGTGTGTGTGTGTGTGTGTGTGTGTGTGTAAGTGTGTGTGTGTGTGTGTGTGTGTGTGTGTGTGTGTGTGTGGTCAGTGGGGATCTTGGTGCAGTGGGATACCAGGGTTAGTGGTGCAGTGAAGGTTGAGGAAGTGATGAGGTTAAGTGGTGATCGATTAATGGTGAAGTATGGTGCAGGGGCGCTACATCAACTAGTGTGGTGCACTGTGGTACCTTGGTTAGTGGTGCACTGTGGTACCGCGGTTAGAGGTGCACTGTGGTACCGCGGTTAGAGGTGCACTGTGGTACCTTGGTTAGTGGTGCACTGTGGTACCTTGGTTAGAGGTGCAATGTGGTACCTTGGTTAGTGGTGCACTGTGGTACCGCGGTTAGAGGTGCACTGTGGTACCACGGTTAGTGGTGCACTGTGGTACCACGGTTAGTGGTGCACTGTGGTACCACGGTTAGTGGTGCACTGTGGTACCACGGTTAGTGGTGCACTGTGGTACCTTGGTTAGTGGTGCACTGTGGTACCACGATTAGTGGTGCGCTGTGGTACCACGGTAAGTGGTTCGCGCGCACACAGAGACGCTGACACATTGCGACAAAAGCTACTGGGGTCAGCGAGACAGACTGCTTAGGTCACTGAGCCCTTAAGAAGCTGAGGCCAGTGAAACGAGATGTACAAGTCTGTGGGACACGCTTTTGAGAGGGCAGGAGGAGGAAGAGGAGGAGGAGGAGGAGGAGGAGGAGGAGGAAGAGGAGGAGGAGAGGCAAAGCTTCTTCCGTCAGCAAGTTCAAGCTGTTGAGGCCTAAGAGACAGAAGCACCGATGATGACCAGTGAAAGCAAAACATAGCATCTTGTCACCACATGGCTCTTCCTACCCCCGAGTGTCGGGTGGCCTCCAGCGAACCGCCTACAGTAACTTTGGAGACGCAGGTGGGTCTACTCTCACCTCAGATGGCCTTTTTGCGTTCCAGCACACAGTTGGCCCCCCCAAAATGAATTCTGGTGCTGTCTTATATGGACACAGCACGCACGCTCCACGCGCTCTTATTCACGTAAGCCATATATTATTTCCCACATTCGCGTGATGACGTTTTTCTTATAGTTAAAGCTACTCGGATTAACGGAAACTTACATGGGAATAATCCCCAAGCCTTGGTTATGTTGAGGAAAGGTGATGGTTTAGGGAGTGAAATTCACCAGTGAAGGAATCGTAGTATGGTTGACGACAGGCATACTGTTCTAGAACCCACACATCTACAGCCAACCTTCATATACAGCGCCACGATATGATAGAACCCATACATCTACTGCCAGCCATCATATGCAGAGCTATGATATGATAGAACCCACACATCTACAGCCAACCTTCATATACAGCGCCACGATATAATAGAACCCATACATCTACTGCCAGCCATCATATGCAGAGCTATGATATGATAGAACCCACACATCTACAGCCAACCATCATACACAGCGCCACGATATGATAGAACCCATACATCTACTGCCAGCCATCATATGCAGAGCTATGATATGGTTTGTGCGGGTAACCCCGGCATATTCATTGTGCACTCCATGCTCATCCTGTGATTGGTAGCGCAAAATGATTAGAAAGGTCACCAAGGGTGTTTAGTCAGACCCCCATAGGGTTAATATAACATAGGGAAGATCATAATCCCCCATCCACTCATCAGCGCCTCGCTGGAATGCATTCCAAAACTTGACATAAACATAAGTTCCATAAATGCCTTTGCATCCTCCCACCTTGCAAGCAAATTGGGTCAGGAGTTAATAAATGGGATACAACAGACTCTCTCTCAACAACACCATATATTCCCAACACATATCAGGAAATAATGGATATTTGTGAAGAAATTTACGAAAGAGAAGAGAAAAAAAAACCACACGTGCAAGATAATGGAGAGCGAAACACGAAAACCCACTGAAAAATAATCTTTCGAACAAATGGACGACTGCATTTGTATGCAAATGTAAAAGAGATTATTTTCCTTCTGCATTCCCAAGTATTGCCAGCCATGCAGGTATTCTCATTTTCTTTGCCTTCACACGCCTATCCTCTGCGTTTCCTTATTCCCCTCACACATTCAACGTATCTTTTACCCAACACATCAGGGAGATTACTTCCTCATTCTTTACCTTAATGTAAGCACGACAGACCCAATACTCCTGGCAACAGTCCTTTATGAATATATTCGTGACCCACCGAACACACGGACCAGCAAAATGCCTCGAGACACTCACATATATTGCAGTTTCTCATCCCAGTTTCTCCAAGCAATCAATAGACATATCTCCCCGAAGTCTTGGCCAGTGACTTTGAGACCTGGCAACACATGGGATCGGGGTCAAGAGTAGGTCACGCGTTCTTAGAGAATTGTATGAACTAACGCATCCCTTGCTCATCTTTGCTAGGTAGACAGAGCGCTCTGCCAGCAAGGAAGAGTCACTTAACGCAAGGGTACGAGACCTGTTTCCGTTGAATAGGGTGCACAGGTGATGTACAGTTAATGTGATTTACCTGTACTTTTATGTTCAATCAATTCTACCCATGGCGTTCAAGAAAGGCGAGTGTTAATTATCCAAGACAGCGATAGGAACCGTCTATTTTTTTGTCAGATTAAACTAAATAGAAAGTGACTTGCACCAGGTTTAAAGCTGACTTATGAGCCAGTCCATCAAAAGACACACATACGTCCTCTTGACTGACGTGACTGCATTGGTCATATGGGAAGTACCACCTCACCACTTCGAACTCACATCCAGCAAGGATATTCCTCACAAACATAATCCCTCTATACTCCTGGGGGGTTTATATCCTACTTACGTGTCAGGTTACTTTATAATCTGATGTTGATGAGCAGTTGATAGAATTAGAGAGAAGAGGAAGGGAGAAAAGGCATAGTGGTGCCTGAGGAAATGCCCCAAACGAAGCTTCGAACTGCGCGGTATCGAGAGGTGTACTCGCTCCCAGAGAATGGTATTGAGATCGGCTGATCCCATGGTCTCATTCACAGTCGTCATATTGAAAAGGGCTTTCAGAATATTGCTCTTGGCTCCTGCCTATATATATATATATATATATATATATATATATATATATATATATATATATATATATATATATATTATTGAGCCGTTTCCTGTTGGGCCTTTGTTGTCTTTTCCTAGCGCTACCTCGCACACATGAGGGGGAGGGGGATGTTATTCCATGTGTGGCGAGGTGGCGATGGGAATGAATAAAAGCAGACAGTGTGAATTGTGTCTGTGTGTGTGTATATGTATGTGTCTGTGTGTGTATATATATGTGTACATTGAGATGTATGGGTATGTATATTTGCGTGTGTGGACGTGTATGTATATACATGTGTATGGGGGTGGGTTGGGCCATTTCTTTCGTCTGTTTCCTTGCGCTACCTCACAAACGCGAGAGACAGTGACAAAGCAAAATAATAATAACAATAATATTATTGAGCCGTAGAAGACTAGCGAGATGGCACCGAACCAACTACGTCAAGAACCTCTCTGGCGTCTTATCATTTACGAAGACCGAAATGACTTGCGTCCATCACACGTCCTAAAGCTCACGGAACGGAACTCATCTTTTAAAATCTGCGTCTACACATCGCTAGCTTTAATTTTCCTTCGAGGCGAAGACAGTTTCGCGCGTTATGAGAGATTACGAATAGCATCTGTTTTATACATGAATAATGTCCACATCAAAATTTCATATCGTAATCAAAGGGAATGCTGTTAATGCCACAGGCGCTGGAATATGAAATCATTAATTAGTCGGGTAGTTTCCGCGAGTAACAACAAATGAGGCATTATATATGACAGTCAGTAATTAAACATACATTGGGTAGCACTTTACCGGATGTGCCACTAATGGGAAGCAATTAACACCGGCATGAAAGTGGTACGATGATAGCAAAAGATGATGAAGTGTAAACACTGACGTATCCTTCCTTCGTCAGGGTCAAAAAAAAAAAAAAAAAAAAATCTTCAGAACAAAGATCGTTAGGGGGAAATTACCATAACAACCGTGGTGGAGTGGTTAGCGCTCCCGACCGTCGCGTATTCACGAGGCCGCCTGAGGTTGAGAAAGGCATAGGTTCGAATCCTGGCTACGGCAGTTGGTCCACAGTTAAACCAACTGTTCCTCCACCCTTAGGGGTTGGTCGATATAATGGATACTTGGCTAGGGTGTATATAAATATATATATATATATATATATATATATATATATATATATATATATATATATATATATATATATATATATATATATATATTCCTATGAGTCCACGGGGAAAATGAAACACGATAAGTTCCCAAGTGCACTTTCGTGTAATAATCACGAAAGTGCACTTGGGAACTTATCGTGTTTCATTTTCCCCGTGGACTCATAGGCATATCTTGATCACGCGCAAAATTGTGATCCTTTCCAATATATATATATATATATATATATATATATATATATATATATATATATATATATATATATATATAAAGCGTTGATGGGATGGCCTTGATTAGGGCCTCAGGTGCCCGTGTCGTTTCAACTAGCATACAAAATAAACCACAAAAATACTTTCACATAAGTGATTCACAAACTAACATTACATGATTGATCTCGCGTGCATTTCTTCCACCAATTCCTCCCCCGTCTTTACTCTGTCCGTCAACAGTTCCATCTTCTGTTTGGCGCATCATCGCAAACGGTGTCGTAAGATGATAACACAATGTGGGCTACGTCCAGAAGGACGATCCAATTGCCTCAAGATACGATTAGATACGCGTAATTGAGGTCACTTCCAGCTGTCCATAAATTCTGGTAAAACGCACAAATCGTCTTCGATTTTCTCGCCAATTTATTTTCAGACACTCCGCATACATTTCAAGTAATAAATCTAATGAACCAATAGATCATCTGGGTCTGTCGCGTCTTACAGCATCATTTACGGGTTTAGATTCTGCAGTGTTTCACTGAGACACGATACTGAATCACTTAATTGTTGTCAAGATGATGCTCATCATGTGTCAACTCGCGTTTCACCTAGTCTTCAATACATGCAACTCGCGTTCCACCTAGCGTTCAATACATGCAACTCGCGTTTCACCTAGTGTTCAGTACAAGCGTTCATGTTACCCCCACCTTTCATGCAATATTATATATATATATATATCTATCCCTAAAAATGATCACATGGGCTGCGTCTGCAGACGAAGAAGCTAAGTGCTCCGACTCCAGACAAAGAGGCCTAAAAACTCCTTCTGTACTTCACAATGATTACTTTGACAGCACTGAATGTAGTCAGCCATACAGTCAAAATAAAATATATATGACCTGGTAACTGGCTATGCCACAGAAATCGCAAATGAAAAGCTTTTAGGTTTCCATAAATCACCGAGAAGGGATGATAGAATTTTTACTAACAAACTTTATAATGACCGACTAACTGGAGGTAGCATTCATGCAACTGTGTAATGAGAACCAGGTAAATTACCTCCATTTTGAATAATTTGTTTGTAAGGGACACGAGAATAATCTGGACTCAAACGTAACATCACAAGGTAACGAAAAGCTATGGTAATTTTTGAACGTGACTTATACCATTGGTATTCTTGCATAAACACAACACTAAGTCGGATTGCT
Source organism: Panulirus ornatus (assembly GCF_036320965.1). Lineage (NCBI taxonomy): Eukaryota > Metazoa > Arthropoda > Malacostraca > Decapoda > Palinuridae > Panulirus > Panulirus ornatus. The sequence continues at coordinate 17,648,818 of NC_092275.1, forward strand.
GCAGCTGTGTGGGGCTTTCACTGAACGAGATGATGATGCTGATATCCACAGCTCAAGCTCATAAGGTATTTGCGTCAATCCCTCAACAAATTTCACATCATAATAGCTTGGAAAGCGTTGGATATACTGCACTTTTCTAGGGAAAAATGCAGTCCATTGAGTGTTGCTGTGGTGAGAGTTCGCTCTCCAGCCTTATGTCATACCTTCTCATAAACAAGTTAGAAAAACGAGAATTTTTTGAAGTCTGTATATCATTCTTGGCCCAGTTTCCGAAAGCTTTCGTATCCCGCTTGTCTATATCAACGGACCATCCCCCTATGCAGAGAGATAAAGAGATAGGAGATATTTCTTCACACATAAATAAGTAGACACAAAGAAACACAGATTACTTCTTCTCTTCATATGTATTCTTATAATATACATTCAATGTTACGGGACTCTATCTGCATGTGGCAAAACTATCAAATTACTCATGACGACTGCATCACCGTAAGCAACACACCTTTCCCCAAAAGGAGCCCACCTTTCCATGCTCTTGCCTGGAGCGCAGCCTCGAAGCAGCAGAATCAGTACAATAAGGGTACTAGTATATATATATATATATATATATATATATATATATATATATATATAACTCCAATACTAGTAATGAAATATCATTATCAGTGGCTGATAATGGATATTTACAGAACTCAATTTTAAACTTCTAATTGTTATTATTTCGTAAACTATAATTTTGGTTGTTTCACCTTAAAAAAAAGACGGTTTTCACCAGTTGGAGTTCTCTTTTGTACAATTCTTTAATCCAAATTCAAATTCAAATTAAAAGATAAATCAAATTAAAATCAAATTTTAGATTGAAATTTTTAGCTTGGAGAAGAGAAATCCTCGTAACAATGAAATTCTAACATTTCAACACACTAACATTCGCCCAGCGAGTCCCACCCGCTCAGGATTCGGGGTTTCGATGCGTTTCACGCCGAACGTATTTACGTCGTCCAGGATGAACGACGCATTAAATTCAACTCAAAATTCCTCCTTTTTTTCCTTAAAATGATCCTAAAATATCACTTAGAGTTTCATTTAGACGAACGTTTATAGGAAAAAAATAGATGTTTCTATATGAAATGACAACGTGATAGAAATCTTTTTCTAACATTCATATCTACAAAATATAGAACTTGTACGTAATCTATAGACAATATAACTGAATTATTCAGTTATATTGTCCATAAATTTCATCAGAATTAAAGCATAAAAAAAAGGTACGAGGGTCAATAATGCAGAGACAACTCCACCCACCTATGTCCTTCGTCTCGAAGTCTCGTTCACTGATTCACCACGAGTGTCAAACTTGTCTATACTTTCGACGAAAAATTGCTTACCCCGTCAAGGGTATCCAAGCAACCTAGGTCTCGAAGTCTCGTTCACTGATTCACCGCGAGAGTCAAACTGTGTCTCTAATGTCAACGAAATTCTGCTTACCCTGTCATCCTCAGCGTGACTTTCTTCATCCACAATGATTTCACTACAGATTCTGGCTCTCATTTGCTGCCATGTCTGACGAAAACTTCTGATCTTAAGTCAATGAATGTTTACAGTGTTCGAATGTCTATAAGCCAAATAGAGATGCTATTGGAATATCAGTCACTGTTCTAGTGTTCACTGCTATGTACACGGTCTTCACCACGAAATTGTAAGGTAGCACTGTACAAAATTGGCCTAGACACATTTGTACAAACACAGACATTACTGGCTTTTTAGATCCGTAAGACGCCAGCCTTCCGGGTAAAGTGATTTCGTTGACAGATAATTGGACCGAAGAGAACATATTTAGTAAGTGTAACTACTCCAAAATACCAGCGTTTTTGAAGAATTATCAAAAATAATTGCTTCGAGCGCCATCTGAACTGTGAGCAAGTAACTTGAAAAGGAAAACGGTTAGAGTACACTGAACTGTGACACATCATAGAAAACGTGGTGTATGGGGGGAAGCTGTCTTCTGCTGATATAAGTCGTTAAGGTTATGTTGAATTTTACTTACTCTTTGTGGAAATATATTTAACATTTTTGATAGGTATTTTATCAGTTAACGATACCTTTTGAAACATTAAAGAAAATCGTTGAAATTTCAGATGAATGCGTACGATTCTTTTTTCTACAGATCAGCTCTTCCAAAGAGAAACTAGCAATGATAAATGCAAAAACAGTAATGGTGGTAAACATATCACTTGCACTCCATCTCAAGACATGGAGGCCAGTGGACTTCGTCTCAGTTACGTAAATTGAATACGTAAATTCATCACGCAAATTGATTATTGTAAATTGATTAAATTTAGGATACTATACTCAGAAACAATGGAGCCCTTAGTAGATTCTATATAAGGCCGAGTGGATAATATTTTACATGGATCATATATATGTATCCAAGTTAATCTTACAAGACAATAGAATTTCACGAAGCTGTTATTTTCTTCACGAATCTAAGGCTATTCTTTCGACATAAGGAAGATTCTTACTACCACTTCAGGGCTGAGGAAGATTCATCAAGGTTATGGTTTCACAGGTATATACGTTTAAACTCCCATTATCAACTCTGAGCAGGATCTTAATAACAGCTTCAAGATTCCGACCAAGAAGCTCTGATCGCTTGTCACTACAACTTGTGGTTTATCATGAAGAATCAAAACCGAATTCTCGTCAATAATATAGGTTTATTTATTACTCTAAAATGATCTATTCGGTTAATCTGAAAGGTGATTAGACTGACTGAGTACATGTTTCTGGTCATGTTATTTACACTCAACAGGGATGTTGTGTGTGTAATGGGGCAGAACATGTATGTCTGAGAATAGACATACTATCCATTGTACTTTACTTTGCTTAATGGCCAGTGGTCCACTGTCATGATCCAGTGGTTCACTCTCATGATCCAGTGGTTCACTCTCATGATCCAGTGGTTCACTCTCATGATCCAGTGGTTCACTCTCATGATCCAGTGGTTCACTGTCATGATCCAATGGTTCACTGTCATGATCCAGTGGTTCACTGTCATGATCCAATGGTTCACTGTCATGATCCAATGGTTCACTGTCATGATCCAATGGTTCACTGTCATGATCCAGTGGTTCACTGTCATGATCCAATGGTTCACTGTCATGATCCAGTGGTTCACTGTCATGATCCAGTGGTTCACAGTCATGATCCAGTGGTTCACAGTCATGATCCAGTGGTTCACTCTCATGATCCAGTGGTTCACTGTCTTTTCCTATATTTTCCAAACAATATTGCCATCCGTTCTTACTTCACTCCCAATAAATATGCTGCACTACGAGCAACACAAGTGTTCCACGGAACAAATTTATATTTTTGAATATGGATGTTTCACATTGGCAAAATTTCAGTCCTCTGGAAATGATTTTTTGAAAAAGAACCGATTTTGGCTCAAATTTCTCATTTTTCATTTTCTTTTATTGTTCTTGGATACAATATGCGAAATAAAAACCCAGTCGTTTATTCACTCACAGTAGGTTTCATATTGAAATATGTATGCCCATATGTAGCAAAATGTTGTCCACTTCTTGCAATGGATGTGGAAAATGGCAAGATTTGGTCTTTAGAGAAAATAAATAATCATGACCTTTGTTATAGCTTCATTGTCTTGGACCAAGTCACCCTTTTCCTTAAGTAATGAACTAATTGACTGAGTAACGGGTCTTGCTTATAGCTAAAAGAAAATTCTTTGGTTTATCTTTTCGCTATATTCAGCACAATATACATCGAGTTGTCCTTTACTTTGATTTATAAGTTTTCTGTTTCTACTTATATCTATACGATTAACTGTTATGCTGATTATTACAACATTTGAATTTCCTATTTAACACTTTTTTGGCCAACAGGCAAATTACTATTTTCAGAGCAGTCTGTAAACTACCTCAAATGTGCTTTGTCGATGAACGCTTGTACCCAACTTTCTAGCAACCGCGCCCTTTCCACGCCCTATGCAACTAGAACCAAGTCTAATACGTTCACACGATGAGTAGGTTTCTAATTAGATAATCAGTAGTAACAGAGCCTCTTTTGGAGGAGGAGGAGGAGTGAACAAACACCCAGACGTTGTGAGATAAACAGGAACTAAAAACCTCCCACAAACTCTCAAACCTTGTGAGGAAGTCAACAAACTCTTGGAAACATTGTGAGGAAGTCAACAAACTCCGAAACCTTGTGAGGAAGTCAACAGAATTTAAAGCCTCATCCTACATGTAAACACTGTCTACAGTAGTTTGTTTACCTTTAACCCCTCCCCCCCCTCCCCCCCGGAAGGAGGTCTGTGTCTTCAGTTTTACCGTCATTAAACGGTAAAGCGTAATTAGATGCAAATTTTATGTACCAGTCAAAGTTTCTTCAAGACCACGATAGTTTGGTCATGTATACGTACATATATACCAAGTCATCTACTGAATACCGGTCATATAAACTGCGGCAAAGTATCCTCAAACATGTAGCCTGTTAATAGCAAAAGCATCTACTGTAGACATGAAAGTAACTGCAGTGTCATATTGTTTCAGTGGAGTGTGGGAGAGGCCAATGGATCACCAAGGAATGGCTTGGGTGGAGAACCGACATGATCTTGGTTATGTGCCACTGAGAATATCGCTATAACAGACTTAGAAAGAATATTCTCCATCATCATCATCATCATCTCAATCTATCGGTTCTGACAGATCAACAATATTCAATAAGACTGACGTACGAAAACTATCGAAATTATATCTTTTCCTGTAAGATTCTCGAAAGCGATTAAGTTAGCTACAATTCGTCTCTACAGGGACATGGACGAGAGAGACACAGCTTATATCCTCCACGACTATCAGGGACATTCCATATAATAGAAATCTACTTATCAAAAGCTGGTTTTGAAATTTTGAGGACCAAAAACTGATTCTCCTTTGAGGAGCTACTCCGTAAATGCAGCGGTCTCATTCTCCCCTTGTATGAAAGTGGTATCCTTCCACTTTCCTTCACTTGACCAGCGAGGAATCGAAAGCCTCTTAGACTCACTGACTCGAGTACTACCATCCCTACTGTCTTCTCTGACCTGTGGGACGAGGACGCGTCTGATTCCAAAAAGGTATTATAACTGGTGTTGCTCTCGAGAACCGTCTATCCCTCTCCCTGAAGTAGAAGGCCCGGGCCCACGGCTCACCACCCACTGGCTTGTCCTCATGATCTTTTGTGCTTGGAGAAACAACAACATGAGACCTGGGCTTTGTGATACCTCCAGCACAGCGAAGTTGTGGAATACTATGTCCTCTCTCTGGTACTCCAGCTTCCTACTGTCTTCCTACTTTTAAGATTCGTTGTCTTGTAAACACCTTTTGTATCTTTTATCTTACGAACTGCCAACATCTTATCTCGTCAACTGACAGGGCTTCGATTAAGGGATGCTTTTGACTGCGCCATGGTGGCAACAATGCAGCTACGATGAAAAAAAAGAAACGTCCTTCGCTTTCCAGGAACATAGCTCAAGAATTTAACTCACAGAATATTATCTTCTTCCCGCTCCTCCTATATTTATTTCCTCAGGCTTGCTGGGCAAGAAGGCTTGTTCAGTCTTTCACATATCCACTCTTTCTCCTTATTCGTTTTACGGCCTTTTCGGAAATTCAACCTGACAACTCAACATCTCCATAACCTAATCTTCAAATCTCGATTCGCTTTCAATGTTCGCATTCAACGAATCTCTCTCCAACATCAGCCCCTGTCGGATGCCCACTTCATCCCCCGAATGCAGTATACTCCCACCACTTCTGCTTTTACCAACTTCATATGTACTCCCTTCCTCCTATATTTTCCTCTATTTCTTGAACTTGCAACTTTCCCTTGTCTGTATTGTGTGCTTTCTCCTGCGTGTGCTTTGAACATTCTGTTTATACCGTGCGTCCCTGCGTCATAAGCCGTTCCTCATACAGACCATTCTAATCCCGTTCCCTCGTACACAAGTCAGGCGTCATAAAGTGTTCCCTATATTGAACGTCTTCTACACGTTCCCTCGTACTGATCGAGCCATTCATATACTTACACCCTCCTCCTCCTCCTCCTCGCGTCTTTTAACCATCCTGTTCTCCTTTCCTTCATACCCACGTAATATCTTCTCTTCTTTCCCCACATCTGCGAATTTTCTTAAACTATTCATTAGCTTGTTTTCTCCAAGCATCACCAGCACCTTCCCCTTCTTGTCACCTCCGGACCCCACACCTAAATACCTTTACTTCAAGATTAAGACATTCCTCTCCATGAACCTCGGTGAAAGCAGCTTGGTAATCACTACGAAACATCCACTTGACGTCTTTACGATCACCGAGAAATTCACTCGTTGTGTACGTATGACGTTCTTCCCCAAAGTGATCTTCCCGACGCGAAACTCCAAACGTTCTTGAATTTTACGGCAGCACCGTGTGTGTGTGTGTGTGTGTGTGTGTGTGTGTGTGTGTGTATGTGTGGGGCATCTCAAGACACAAATAATCCCCGAAGCGCCATTTGCCGAGGACCGTAAAGATTTCGAGTGTCACCTCGATGAAATATCTATTTATCTTTTCTTTTTACATGGGTGGGGTACTGTCCCAGAACTCCATCAGGTGACGTATGGCCTCGTAAAAAGCGTAACGCGGGGAACCAATATCCTTTTTTTCTTCTTTTGCGTCGCATCGACCTTATCGTTTTTTGTTTTTTTGGGTTTTGTCAACAGTGTGAAGTGATCTGTTCGCATTTCAGTGCTCATATCGGTGATGCTCAGTCTTTGAGGATGATGTCAAGAAGAAGTGAAGATCACCTTATCTTCCTCAGCGTATAGGAAGGAAAGAACCAGGAGTGAGGTAGGAAGACCCTTAGACAGCAGGGAGAGTGGGAAACTGGACTGTTCCCATCAGCGAAAAAATTCTTCGAGTCAATATCGTTTTCTGTTCGATGTGAGGTGGGGGCGCGGGGTTTGAATCATGTGTCAAAATGTCCAGCAATAATTCCTGTGCATTCTACAACCATCTTGTGCTTTTGGAACCTTGTATATATCTGTGACGAAACAGGTGGACACCACTACCAAACAAGACCCATTGCAACTGATAATACAAATAAACAAACTTGAAGTAAATGAAAAATCCCATTCGATTAAGACAATTTTTTTTTTTTTCAAAACGAGATTAGAGTGTTTAATCTAAGAATGTATACAACATTATTTTCTTACATACTTAAACGGCTCATATACCGTTTTTAATCTAAGAATATATATACAAAACTATTTTTTTGCATACTTTGGCAGCTCACATACCGTTATAACTACGTATTTCTAAAAGGTTCCTTCAATGTTTTTTTTCGAACTACCTCTATGTTAGAGGGAGCAGACTGGCTAGCCATCAGTAGCCTCAGTCCTCCTAGGAACTGATAAAGTAGTTGACTGGGCCGGACGCGCCGCTGTGGGAGAGGAACGAGCCTGGGAGGTAAATCAGTGTGGGCAGACGGCCAGGAGATTCGATTTGGGCGTTGAGAGCGGGTTCAGTAGGTGAGGGAGTGTGGATAGCATGGGTTAAGATACGGATGGGGTGAATGTAGGGGGGTGATCACAAGGGGAAGAACAGGAGGAACTGAGATTGCATGTAGATTTCCAGAGGCACACACACACACACACACACACACACACACACAGAAGCATACCCATATACATAAATATATACAAACCCAGTAACTCCATCAGTCACATTTACGGATGCAGATGACGTGGCATACTAGTATTGCATACACATTTTACACACAATTCAGTGAAAATCATCAAGACAATGTTTTTTACCCATGTACTTGCCGTGTCGTTCTAAGTTTCAGACCATCTTACCAGTAGATTCCCCCTTGAATTCCATACATAGTGAGGACTGTGATAGGAGTAACTGATCAGACCTTCTTGTATATACCGAGTCGTACACATCCTTCACTTCACCAACGTGATCGGGAGGGACACAAAGTTAGGGAGACGTTCTTTCTCCTTGCTTTGTGCCAGACATCGCCAGTGCCCAAGCCAAGAACCCCTGTAAGATGTCACATTGCTGAACCCCACCAGCAACGTCATGACGCCTGAAATCTACTCCCGTCAGCAACTGCTTGGCGCCTATAATCCACTCCCATCAACACCTGCTTAGCCCCTGAAATCCACCCCCATCCTCACCTGCTTGGTGCTTTACCTCCAGCCGCACCGACACCCTCGTGAAATCTCATACCCAATTATCCAGCAGCTGTATAACACCCGCCCCTCCACCTCCTGCATCAACATGACGTCCTCACCAGCTGCTCGCCTCCCCAGCAGACGAAAGGCTCCCTCGCTGCATGACGCGAGGGAGGAGGAATGCAGGAAAGTGGAAAAAAAAAAAAAAAAGAGATTATGCATGAGATACAAGGCCATATTGACTCTCCCAGGCTGGCTCTTGGGGGCATTGATCCACGAGGTGGAAAAAAAAAAAAACCCTCCTCGTACAGGGTGAAATAAGCTGCTGAGTCAAGAAAGGTGAATGGCTTGGGTAAGCGAGACTTACTACTAGAGGTTCGAGAGGTCATTAAAAGGATCGACTGCGAATAATGGGTCTAGGACGCAACATAGCATAATCTCGCATCATATTTCTACTTACGTACTTGTACTGTGCATTGAGCAAGAGTATATTCATGTGCGAGACTCTGTGTGTGTGTGTGTGTGTGTGTGTGTGTGTGTGTACAGGATCATCCACGTATTTGTCCTGAGCATTGAGTAAGTGTATATTCATGCGTGTATTTACAGGATCCCATACACGAATAGACAATAACAACCTCACAATGACACCTGGCTCCTCATACACATTCTTACGTTGTGTTATCCCATACACTCAATACCGATGCGGATATCCAACCTCACCTTTAACCCGGACACACGAATGGCAGCCAGAATAGATAGCATGTATCGACAAGGGAATCAACCTTTCGAAGTCGTTTTCCTCAGACCATAATCAATGTCCACTTGATCTTTTTTTACCATTTTATTTTCATCCTGTAAGATTACGTCAAGCTCTATTTCACTCTCGTAAATCGAGAGTATCAGAGAGAGAAAGAACGGTCAGAATATATCTATCACGTATTCATAAACAAATGAAAGGGGGTCTTGTCGGACCTAAGGCAGTCAAACACTCCATGGCGAATTGTAATGTAGTGTTTCCCCTCGCCTTTGCACCTGATTTTACTGCAGTGAGAACAAACCATCGCGTATATCACATTTCGGTCTCGAATTACCCTTCCGATAATCACATTTTCTACACAAATTATTTAGTCATTACTCTCTTCCTGCCTGTAATCTTGCGAGAGAATTATCAAATTGTTTGTTACTCTATAATTGGAGGAAATTTGTTGATATAATAGAGCCCACGAGACATTATGGACTGGAGAGAATCAGGTGAGGTTCGGGTACAAGACCATAATCTAGTTAAGGGTTTCAGGGTCGAAGGACTGGCTAGGGGTGGGGTACACTCTGCTGCTGTTCCTCTATTCCCCAGACACACCGAGGGAAACATAGGCAGTTGACTGAGGTGTAAGCGATTCTATCCTCATTTCACATCAACGTTTGTCAGCCAGTGCATCAACGCTGGCGTGCCAGGTGGTGGGTGGCTGAGTGCTCTTTTTTCTCTTCTGCCTACCTACCTGCCCAAAGATCGCGTTTTCTATGGCATAAAATGACGAGAAAATGATTTTCTCCCATAAATCCCTGTGTTTGTATCGTCCTCCGCTCAGTACTGCCCACTGTACTTCTTCTATTTTTGGGTAGATAACTCTGTACTTAGTTCCAATTCATCAGAGGAGAAGCTCACCCCAAGAAGAAAAAGAATCAAGAGGATATTGTTATTTTTCAACGCCGCTCAGGGAGAGAGAGAGAGAGAGAGAGAGAGAGAGAGAGACCCCTCGATATTTGATACCTTTGAATAAAGCAGTTCAGGATTTACAGATCTAAAGTTTGGAAAACCAGAGGATTGAAGTGAGAACCAAAGGATTGCGATACGGAGATGCAAGCCACAAGTATTTATAGACTTTACGGAATAATGGTCCGCTCTCAGGAGTGAAGACTTAAGTTAGGGCTGACGAAATCATAGACTTTTTTTTTCTGAATGCATTTAGCAATATTTCGTCTCTTTCTACCAGTCATTTTCTACTGAGGTGGGGAAAGAAACACCCCAGCTTCAGTCAAGAAGACGGCCATGTACTGTATACTTCGACGTGATGTTTTGAGTGAGGCGTATATGATCTGGAGCCGAGAGAACACCACATGGTGACTGGATCTACAGCAGTGGTACGTGACATCTGGGACAACAGCAGCGGCTTTACTTGGTGCGTGGAACAACGACGGGGTTACGTGGCATAACTTAAAGACAAAGGAAGTGGCACGTGGCAAGACCTTCAACTACGACTGAGGCACGTGGCATGAACCCTACGTCGACAACAACAGTGGTATGCAACACACTGTAGCAACTGCAGTGGTATGTAACACACTATAACAACTGCAATGGTATGTAACACACTCTACAACAATTGCAGTGGCATGTAGTACACTCTACCAACGGCAGTGGCTCTTAACATAGTAACACAGCTTAAAAGAGGCAAGTACGTTATGTTAACATAGACCAAAAAACAACGACAGAAGTACTGGGCAAGAAGAAAAAGGTCAAACAAAGACGCCCAATGTCATAGCGCGAACCAGACAACAACAGCTGAATTCGTAGGTCACCAGCGAGTATCTGGTGCTCTGGTCACGTCTCAGCCACACACACACACACGGCACCAGCCACCAGGCAGCTGTGTGGAAGGCTTGCTTTCCCCTCCTCCCTCCTCTCTCTCTCTCTCTCTCTCCTCCGGTATTCATCAACAAGCAAGCGTCGTGCGGACGTGTTTCAGCCTAGCCGAAGTCTACAGTCGAACGAATGTCAGGTTTTCGCCTATACGTATCTGGATTGGTGGAACTTTCTGGTGTTTTAGACGTTTCGGGGAGGGGGGGAAAAAAAAAAAAAAAAACAAGAATTGGCTGCAAAACTTCACAGCGCAATCAAAGGTGGAAAATCTCTCTCTCTCTCTCTCTCTCTCTCTCTCTCTCTCTCTCTCTCTCTCTCTCTCTCTCTCTCTCTCACTAACCAATGCTGAATATTACATGGCAAATTAGTGAATAATTTCCGCTAATAACAACAAATGGGACATCCTACTTCTCGATGAATTATTCAGGTGTGGGTTGGGCAACGCGGTTGAATATCCCCGTGAGAGAGAGGGATGCAGCTTGTGTCAGATTTGGAGCTGCCGCTAGGAGTGAGGAAGAGTAATTAACAGTATGATAAAATGCTACAGCAGCTGAGGCTTGCTGGGACGACTTTTTCTATTTTTGCATGCCGTCCAAACAATCGCAGATTTGTGGTTTTAGACGATATTTTTTGTTGTTTTTGGGAGGGTGGAGGCTTGCAGGCATGCGCCGTGCTTGTGGTCATGTGAGCAGTTCTCGCTGATGTGGGAGTGACAGATGTGCGAAAAGAATAGACCAACTGATCTACTCCAACTGGAGTTATGAGAAGGATGTATGAAACGTGTGTCTGTATTTCTGGCTTATGTGTGTCTGATACATTCGCCTTTTCAGAGACACAACACTTCATTTGTCCGTTATGATGTCTGTCGTGTCATCTTCTCTTCACGTTAGACTCGCTATTTCTTTCACATAGACCATCATCTCGAACCTCCTGCTAGCCGGGATTCTGAGGGTGGTTCCTATGGACACTCTCAGCACCTGCAGACCCATACAACAGACCAAGGTACTTGTAAACTTAACCCCGCTCACAGACTTTTCTCTGCATCTCTAAGGAACGAAAACGAAGCCGCAAATTGACATACAACGCAATTTTAAGGCAGTGTACAAATTCTCTTCGTCCGCCTCTGCAACATTCAGCTTCACACCTCAAAAATTCACGTTGCTGTAAAATCAGCAAACCAACCTTACTGCATTTCATTTTCGCCCTCAGTCTACACAACCACAGATCCTCTTCCCGAAAAAAGGGATTCAATGTTTTTCCTAAGCCGTGAATACTCCGATTTTCCGTTCCCTGATTACTTATTCATCCCTGCTCACCGTCCACATACAGGGGTGTATTTGCTGCTGCCTCTATTCAGACCTTTCTCTTCCCGTCAGCGACATCGAGAATCATACCAGATCATAATACGCCTCGTTCAAGACCTCACCTGGATGCGCTATCTGTACCACTCCCTAATCATGCTAATCCTATTCCTTCCGACGTTTTATCAAAATGGATCACATTGAATTCCCCCCCAAGAAAATCTCCCAGTGCAGAAATTCTTATTCAGTCCTTAAAAACACCATGATAATCGTTGCTTCATGCTCTTTTCAACGCTGGTCTTAAAAAAGAATGCAAGCAGTGATTTGCTCCCCTTGTTAAAGCAGCCATTCACTCAGTACTCTACACCTAACAACTTACTATTACCACGACCCGTTACATTGACCCATGAACAATGTTACTCAAAGGACTTGATTCATTTAAGGTAAGTGGGACCTATGAAGTTTCTCCACATTTCCACCACCTATGATCAACCACAGAGCCAAATCCTGCACACTGACACCATGAGATTGATCGAGGACTTGATTCATTTAAGGTAAGTGGGACCTATGAAGTTTCTCCACATTTCCACCACCTACAATCAACCACAGAGCCAAATCCTGCATACTGACACCATGAGATTGATCGAGGATTGATTCTCTTCTGAATTCCATTTTCTTTTTTTTTTTGTTTCCTCGTGTAGGCTCTGACCCCACAATGCCTGACTCTGCGCTAAAAACAAGCAATCATTACTCACACAGCGACACCATTCATTCTCTATCCTGCGATTTATAGGTCGGGCTCCATATAGCCCGTACATATACATTCATACTGGTCTTCCAACGATTCCATACGTCTAAACAAGTTGTCTGTCACACACAGGGGCCTGCATTTTTCTAGATAAGCACACACGTCACTAATAATTACGTTCAAAGGGAAATTCATTCCATAATTCAAAAGCATTATCACAGGATTCTTCTCTTTCCAATCAGCAGAATTTCGAGGGTACTAAACAAAACGCATTGCATATATATATATATATATATATATATATATATATATATACACATAAGCTAGGACGCCATTTGGTAAACATGTTTACCAAATGGCGTCCTAGCTTCGTCTCTTCGATGTATATCAACTGACTGTTATATTTCTCTCTTGTGTCTCCCCTAATGATGTGATTATTACGCGAAAGTGCACTTGGGAACTTTTCGTGTTTCATTTTCCCCGTGGACTCATAGGAATATCTTGATCACGCGCAAAATTGTGATCCTTTCCAATATATATATATATATATATATATATATATATATATATATATATATATATATATATATAGACAAGGATATTAATTCCTTGAAGCACCATCGACATACAACTATGCCTGTGAACACGGGTCGTTATTCTGTATTGACTAAGATCAACACCATCAGAGAACTGGTCATAGACAACATAACCTCGTGTCTGTGGAAGCTAACAGAATCTAATTGCCTTTACATACAGGTCAATAAGAGGAGTGACTCCCTGTTTATCTAGCTGTAGGACGATGATGTTTTTTATTTACATCGTGTCCACGGGGCAAATATTACATGTTTAAGTCTACTGCTTAGGAACTGTCACCAAGTCTTGAGCATTAGGAAGGTTATCAGTGTGACGTGGGCTTACTAGACATCAACCATCCAACCTGTGTGGTAGTCTCTCTCTCTCTCTCTCTCTCTCTCTCTCTCTCTCTCTCTCTCTCTCTCTCTCTCTCTCTATCAGGTGAAGCAGCACGGGCAACTGAATGCTATAATCATAGCTATCTCATTAGAGAGAGAGAGAGAGAGAGAGAGAGAGAGAGAGAGAGAGAGAGAGAGAGAGAGAGAGAGAGAGAGAGAGAGAGAGAGACAGCTATCTTAATTTACAAGATACATTCATTTCAAGAAGGCGAAAGACAATTACAGCCTGACAGCATCTGTCTTCTCACGTACTCTCTAACGACCTTGTTAGAGGTCGTTAGAGAGTACGTTCTTCTCCTCCTCCTCCTCCTGGATCATCTACCACAAACACCTCGACCATCTACGCAGCCACCCGCTTGGATATACGTGCCTCCCGCCGCCGATAGAGGGCTCTCATCCCATCTACGGAGACGGAAAGCTCGTTCGTTAACTTTCCGCTCCGCTTCACCTCATAATCACCGCCACAGGTCTTGGGGTGAGGGGAGGGGAGTGAGAGGGGGAGGTCTTATACCGCAGGGGTTTGGGGAAGGTGGTGGGAGGTGACACATCCCCCTAGTGGAAGTGTCCGTCCCTCGCGCAGCGGAGGGACTGACGGGCATTCGAACTCCACCTAGGTCCTCCCTCGTATTCGAACACCACCTAGGTCCTCCCTCGCATTCGAACTCCACCTAGGTCCTCCCTCGCATTCGAACTCAACCTAGGTCCTCCCTCGTATTCGAACTCCACCTACGTCTTCCCTCGCATTCGAACTCCACCTAGGTCCTCCCTCGCATTCGAACTCCACCTATGTCCTCCCTCGCATTCGAACTCCACCTAGGTGCGTGGTGCTTTCCTCCCTCGCCTTCTCCAGTAGCAATGCGACCGCAATGGGAAATGCACAAACCGTCGTCAGTCACTTAGCAAAGCACTGTCTTCTTCCTCCGAGCGCTCGACAAGTGTGACAATAATGAGCGAAATCTCCTTCAAGTTAGATAACAATATCAACCCAGATGGCTTCGTGTGTCACGTCGATCGCGTGGGTTGTACTCGACCCTAAAATCGACTTTCATTCTAGGGTAAACTTGACTCACTATCGTCATACTGTACCAAATGTTAGTAAGATGTCGTAGTAGAATCTATATGTCTTCGTAACCTTATTCGTCCAGTTGATGGGTACTGGGTAAGACCAAATACGTGAATACCTAAGCTCAAGTGGGGCACCTCACGATAGAACATGGGAGTCCGACGAATGGCTACCTCGCGATAGAAAATGGGATTACGGAGGCGCTCAGCGTTGGTAAATCACCAACAGTAATACAATTGTCCCTCTGACCCGTCCTCAGTTACGACTCACTGCGGGCAACAAACATAAGTCTCCAATTTAGTTAAACTACATCTCTAAGGAGGGCAGTGGAGTGGAGGCTCTCTCTCTCTCTCTCTCTCTCTCTCTCTCTCTCTCTCTCTCTCTCTCTCTCTCTCTCTCTCTCCTACACCCTACCTTGATACGAAATCGCTCTCTTTCTTCCTTCTACAGATTTGGCACAAGCATCCATCCCCAGGCAACCAGAAGCCTCGCAAAAATTATTCTCATGTCATAATCCTCACTGCATTCACATCCTTCCTGGACATTCCCCTTTTCTTCCTCCTCATACGAGCGTTATTCTAATTCTTTTTTCTCCGCAACGGCATGCAATAGTCTCGCCATAGCGGCCCTAGGGGATATAGGAAGATCACATACCCTAAGGGATATAGGAAGATCACATACCCTAAGGGATATAGAAGATCACACAGGGCTCCAGTGGAGTCAGCTTGTCATCTTAATCGTCTCACCGAACTTGGGTTCTCACCGTAGCGCCAACACAAGTTAAGGGAGGAATGCGATGAGCGCAGCCTCGATAGGCGGGTGGGTGGGTGTCGTCAAGTTAGATCATCATTATCGTCTTTTGACGACCCCGTCCCTGTCCCATCCCCTCCTCACCACCCCCATCATCATCGATGGACTCGTAGATGATGCCAATCTGTTCAGGTATTGGGACCCCGCCTCAGAGAGAGAGAGAGAGAGAGAGAGAGAGAGAGAGAGAGAGAGAGAGAGAGAGAGAGAGAGAGAGAGAGAGAATTATCACGCCAACCGCTCCTCATACACACATGTTAAGTAGTGTGATCATGTATAAACTCTAGGCCTTTTACGCTGACGAAAACACAGCTTTAAAGTCTTCCATTTGCATAGAATAAGACCATTATAAGGGATTCACTTCACTTCCTTGGATGTAATCCAATTCATATCACATCTCACGGGGGCTGTGATATACTGTCTCCCGTTTCTTGCAGCATCGAAGTTAACTGATAAAGATGATAACAAAATCACCAGACTTAACTTTAAATGCCATCACACTTGTCCTTGTGTGGTCAAATGATAATACATTTCTTGTCAGTCTGTCAAATGAGCTATTAAATGTGCCATCGAACTGTATATACAAGATAATGTTAAGGAGTTTTTTTGGTTTCATTTATCTGCTCTTTACCTAAATCCATAGCTAGAGAAGATTGGATCCCATAAAGCTGGATGTCAGTTAAGTGGTGTATGACTCTATGATATTTACTTTGAAAATAACCTCGTGTTTCTAGAGCAGACGAAAGAGGAGTTTGGAAATGAAGATATATAAGGAGTAGAATAGCGACTGCAAGCTTCCAGCCATGTGAAAATGTCCCATGCAGTCTCCATAACAGCCATAGTGATGATGATAACTTAATGAAAATGATGTCTTGGATTTCCCTCTTCAGCATCTAACAAAAAAACTCCATTTACAGTTCCAAACTTATGTTCCGAATGATGGTCACTGATACGAAGAGAAAATGGATTATCATTGCCCATGTTTCAAAGAATATAATGGAGATCTTTTTTAAAAGTTTATGAAACACGACACGCAAACATTCTGGTAATGGATTTCATGATAGTCCTTGATGGTTGTCCAAGTAATTTCACGATAATGTCTGGCTTGATTTATGACACTCACTCACTCTCTCTCTCACATCTTCTCTCTTCCTTTTCCTCTCATCTCACGGTGCTTTCACTCGTATTTCACAGGTCAGTCCATTCGTGACCCTACTCTGGTAAGAGTCTAACTTGGTTTTCATGCTCTCGATGTAAAGTATCTCTCAATTTCACGGATCTGTAGTCCGTGTTCTAATGTGAGGTGTGCTCCTGTTTTTTTTTTCCCCCATGTATCAACCTCCTCCTCCTCCACCTCCTCCTCGTATCTTTCCTTCGCTCACGCAATACAAAGTCGTCCCTCTCCGCAAACTTGTCCAGTCTCCTTTGAGCTATTTTGTCTTTTCCTCTTCAACTTAGTGTGTGTTCTCTCTCTCTCTCTCTGCGGCCTCCTCCTCCTCAGCTCTGGACACACCCCTAAAAACAAAACAAAAAATATTTCCGCGGCTGGAAAATCGAGATACGGTAGAGGTGCGCCTACATACATAAACCCCACAGGAAGTGGACATCTTTACAGCTACGGGAGCATTTATCCGTACGTCCGTCTCCCACCTCCTGCGATTCTTAGCGTGAATTACCTCCTCGCGGTCATGAATTTCACAACACCATGTGTCTGGCATCTCAGACACAAATAATCCCCGGAGCACCATTACCGTGGGCGCTAAATCTGGCAAGCGTCACCCCGGGCAAAATATTTGTTCTTCTCTCTCTCTCTCTCTCTCTCTCTCTCTCTCTCTCTCTCTCTCGGGTCGTCGACTTACTCAAAGCTACGCCAGGGGCGGGCGGGCGAGCGGGCGATCCTTCAGAGGTATCTGATATAAGGCGTAAGGAGAGAACCCAATATATCCTTTTTTTCTTTCTTATTTATTTCCTTTTTCATTAACGCTTGTTGACCTGCTTGTCAGAAGAACGAGCTCTTTTTAAACGCCGTCAGTTTTCCTTAGACGGCGTTGTTCTCCGGCATGGGAGCTGTCGAGAGAGAGAGAGAGAGAGAGAGAGAGAGAGAGAGAGAGAGAGAGAGAGAGAGAGAGAGAGAGAGAGAGAGAGAGAGAGGAGGAGGAGGAGGGGAAAAAACAAAGGTGAGTGTAAGTGGACTCCTTTATTAACATTAATCTCCATGTAATGGAGAGAACGAAGAGACGAGGTGAATGCGGGAGGCAGGCAAGCAAAAGAGGATTCTTATTCCCAACAGCAAGAAGCATGTGCGCGTTTTTCATTCCCTTCGGTAACAGCGTTGTAGCGCTAGTGTTGATGTCTTACTGGGTTGTAGCGCTAGTGTTGATGTCTTACTGGGTTGTAGCGCTAGTGTTGATGTCTTACTGGGTTGTAGCACTAGTGTTGATGTCTTACTGGGTTGTAGCGCTAGTGTTGATGTCTTACTGGGTTGTAGCGCTAGTGTTGATGTCTTACTGGGTTATGAGTTGTCGATTCTCACTTCCCTACAACATTCAGGTGTAAGCAGGAGGTATATATAAGTTTACTAAGGACCGAATGTGCTTGCAAAAAAAAAAGTCGTCAGTGAATCTATGTAGACTAACGTAATAAACACGACGATTCATAACGTCCTTGAAATAGGATACGATGTAAAATAATATCTATATAGTTCCTTGAATGCGTATACCATTCGTTAATCGGATTCTGTTCTCCAATGGATCCAACTTCATTTTCTGATCGTATACCACGCGTTTACCTTCCCAAAAGAGCGTAACGTAACTCTCAGGTTGGTGGCATGTGGAGGAGACTGGCTGGCCATCAGGAACCTCAGTCCTCCTAGGAACTGATAAAGTAGTTGACTGGGCCGGACGCGCCGCTGTGGGAGAGGAACGAGCCTGGGAGGTAAATCAGTGTGGGCAGACGGCCAGGAGATTCGATTTGGGCGCTGAGAGCGGGTTCATTAGGTGAGGGAGTGTGGATAGTACGCGGAAGAATGTGGATGAAAGTGGCTATAAGGGTGACGAAAGAGGGATAGGGAATAGGGTATGACATGGATGATGAGAAACAGCCAGGAAAAACGTGCTTGGCGAGATATTAAAGGGGAGAACTTCAGAGGTGAATCTTGTCAGCGTGAGTGAAAATACTTTATTTTTTCTACATTTTTGGAGTCTGATTAATAGACATACATGCCTATGATATAATGTTTTTCTAAAATCACATGTTACCCTCCAACAGCAAGGATTCGAACCCAGTATCTTTTGCGTGGCAGACGGGAACGCTAACGGCTAGGTTAGCGCGCAAAAGGTCCCGAGTTCGAATTATGGTTGTTGGAGGGTATTATTTGTTCTATAAAACCCAGAGGTATTGTATGATACGACAATCGACACTGGTCAACATAGCAGCTACAGGACAAACATCATCTCAGCAAACTGGACTTGCCCCCCCGCTATCAACTTCCTCTGAGAATCTTTTCTCTTACATCCTATCGTCCACATTTTCCCCTCATCTCCCCCGGCATAAGCCATCAAGGGCGTATAATCCATCGTGCTAGTGACATTAGCAACAAAACAGTAATGTGTATGGGAGTTATGGACGAGGATTGTGAGTATATGTTTAAGTTTTTTTGAGGGTTTGTGTGTGTGTGTGTGTGTGTGTGTGTGTGTGTGTGTGTGTGTGTGTGTGTGTGTGTGTGTGTGCTCTATTTATCTCTTCATTCTTTCTTTGTGTATGTTTCTGTTTGCTTGGTTAGTTGTCTTACATGGCTTTAGTCTACAGGGTGTCCCGCAAGTATGGCATCGTATGCCAAAGTATGAAAGAGCGTCATTCATTCGCAAAATGTAGGAGTGAATGACTCAGTCTTCTACCTCCAACGAGAAGGAGCCGCTATTTTTTTTCTTTTTGACGTTATTCAGCGCCATTTATAAACACGGTATACACCTCGAAAAGAAGAAAAAAACTTCCGAAATAAATCATTTGCTTGATGATTCCAGACTTATGGAACACCCTGTATCGTTATGGCTGCGATGCATTCGGTCTAAGCCGATCTAAAACTCTTTCTAAATCAATTCAAAGTCTACCATGTTGCCTGGTAGGCCTTATGCTACATTTGGCACAAGTACACGAAGCTGAGTCCATAAACAAGTAAGTCTTCTACTTCTTTGAGCTTTATAAAGCCGGCAATGAAACAGCGCTAGCGAAATTTAGAATACTCTCTCTGTCTCTCTCTCTCTCTTACCGCAAAGATTGCTGCAGAATATTTTGGCGCACTGGACCTAAAAAGGACTCCTTTGTGATGACTGAGTGAGGTGTGAAATTTCATCTAGTAATCTAAAATCCAATACAAGCCATTACTACTACGCACAAAGAAACGAATTTGCACTTGCAAAGTTGAACATACCTATTTGCAATTTAAATTTCTAGTATTTTTTTTACTTTCTTTTCAAAACGCAATGGTTTGAATATTCTCTTTTAGAAAAAACATAATAAAAAAAAAGAATACTCGAATATCCTTATAAACTGCAGACGTATTATAGTACTCGATTTATTATCTATTTTTATCTTATTATACTTTGTCGATGTCTCCCGCGTTAGCGAGGTAGCGCAAAGAAACAGACGAAAGAATGGCCCAACCCACCCCCATACACATGTATATACATACACTTCCACACACGCAAATATACATACCTTTACATCTCAACGTATACGTATTTATACACACACAGACATATACATATATACACATGTACATAATTCATACTGTCTGCCTTTATTCATTCCCATCGCCAATGAATATATATTATTCATACTATTCGCCATTTCCCGCGTTAGCAAGGTAGCGTTAAGAACAGAGGACTGGACCTTTGAGGGAATATCCTCACCTGGCCCCCTTCTCTGTTCCTTCTTTTGGAAAATTAAAAAAAACTGAGAGGGGTGGATTTCCAGCCCCACGCTCCCTCCCCTTTTAGTCGCCTTCTACGACACGCAGGGAATACGTGGGAAGTATATATATATATATATATATATATATATATATATATATATATATATATATATATATATCGGACGTAGAGCCTTTGCGGATGCGAATGCCAGTGTAGCGTTACAACTATCCACCTGAGAAGTTGGGAGCGGGTGGGCGAGTGGGAGGTAAGCAGCTTCCACCATCTCTGTCTGGCGGTGGTGGCAGCAGCAGCGGAGGAGGAGGAGGAGGCTGCTGCTGCTGCCACCACCGCCGACGACTCACTAAGTCGGTAAACTTAATAATAAACCAGCAACGTTTCCCATTACTTTAGAAGCCCCTCCATAATCTGATTTGTCCTCAACTTAAACGAAAGTTCACGTTATATATATATATATATATATATATATATATATATATATATATATATATATATATATATATATATATATATATATTCCTACGAGTGCAAGGGGAAAATGTATACATGCCTGACCGAGAGAGGCACGAAGAATAAAAAAATAGTACAGGTTTCTAAAGAGAATTCAAGACCCATGAAATATAAGCTCCTCCATATACCTTTCCCTCTGAAGGTAGCATCGAATGCCACACTCTCCAGCGCTGACGATAGACTCGCGCACAGCAATAAGACACAGTGGCTGTGTTGTAAACTGTGAAACTTGAGTCTCAAGGGTCCTCACCTCCAGTGGCGGAGGAAGCTCAGAGAGGGACGAGTAGGGTAGGCAGCAACCCTCCTTCAAGGAGAGGGAGGTAGGAAGACTATGCTATACTTTATAGGGAGAGGGAGCTGCATGGAGAATCTGCTAACGTTTGGGTTCATCAAACGCTATAGAGCTGCCATAGCTTCTGGCCTTTTTGCATAGATATCATAGAACGTCTAACGATTTTCCTGGTCAACCTTTGAGCTATATAAGCCACTGATAGAAGCACTTAAGTTTGATATATATACGTTTTAAAAGACAGATTGGTCACTCCCTCTAAAACTCTTAAATACTTTTCCTCGTCTTTTGGTATCTCTTTCATAATTCTCTTTATATCAATTCTCTCCATATTTCAGTTAAGGCCCGGTCTCGAGGTGGACTTTAGTCCGTGACTAGAAGCCTGCAACATAGAAAAAAAATGTATATACTATTATCTTGATTATCATGATTACTATTGTTATTATTACTATTACGTGAGCACCTCTTCTGTGGGACACCTCCAGCTTCGGGGCTGCGCTACACTTAGTAGGGAGGAAAGGACGATAGACACCTTTGGAGCGACAAGTTCCTCAACCAAGACTAAACTCCCATTCGTAAACTGACGGTAATACAGCCCCACTGAAGTGTCTCTTCTCCTGCAGTGTAACGAAAAGGAGTCCGGTAGCACCTCTCTCTCTCTCTCTCTCTCTCTCTCTCTCTCTCTCTCTCTAAAGGACCAGAAAAATTTGGCTTTTCATATAGTCTAGTTCGCCAAGACTCATACCACATTATCATCATCTACACACTCCTCCTCCCACCTGGACATTATCTGTAGGTTTGCTGGTAAATTACTGCATATCCCTGATGGGGAAATTCTCGTGGTCAATACACGATCTATCGTTTCCCGTTAAGGCTGTGGAAGAATATGATGAAGCAATACACAAAACAAGACACAAATTGCTGTCGTGGATTTAGGAGGAATTCCAGATGGCATTACAACACTCAATAGCCATCAATATGCCAATGCACAGGGGAGGCAATTTGCACGTGTAACAAATGAAAATTCACACAGATACGCTATTTTCCTCCTCCATAAATCCTGGATGCAGATATTCGAATTTTGGAAATGTATATTAAGCACGATGATATACACGCACCTGCTGGACATATTAGTAATTTCAGGCAACGTACGAAATGTGCCCAGACGTGGATAATACAATATATCCGAAGGAGATTAGAGTTCTCATTGCCTTGGTCGTATTTGTCACTAGAAACTCACTAACTCTGCAAACTTAATCAAAACGTGACAGTTTCTGTCCTCAGTCTCCACAGCCATTACCTGATCTGAGAACAGTTTCGAATGCTAACTCGCTTGTCCGATGCTGTCATATTTCATAGATGAAATGACGAGAATGCATTGAAATGCATGTTACTCTACGAAGCATAATAGCATTATGGATCTTTGCTCTAGACTTTAAAGGTATGGCTCGAGGGCCCGAAAATCCAGTGGGAACTCTTGATTGAGATTAGCAGGTGGATGACCTTCCTAAGTGGGACGACTCTACTGTGTCTTTAGGTAGTTCTCGAACTGCAGACGATGGTTCATAAGTGGTAACGCAGTGTCCTCACTCCTCTTATCTAACAGCCTCAAATTTGTTTGGTATCTGAGAAAATATGATGCTGCTCCTCTTTTTTTTTTTTAAACTTGCATAGGGGGGGAAACAGATTTTCCAAGAGATTGAATATTTCAGACTCTTGAATCAGATCAGACATGGAGGGCGAACGCCATAAGCCTGATATAGTGAGACCCATTGGTAGCATCTAAAATGTATATCTACATATCCAATATGAAAACGGTGCTTCCCTTTTATACGAAAATCAAATATATCTTTCAGCTGCAGGAGGATATCCTATTCCCTTGGTGTCGTTTTTCAAGTGAATCTAAAAGGGCCAGAATGTTTTCCAATGAGGCATTCATTGGCTCACATCCACTCGCAAGCTGTAAATGCATAATGCACCGAAACTAGAGCTTCCTCCCCCAACCTCAGCACATTAAAGATTCACAGACCTTCCTGTGGTGTCACCTGACTACTTCACATTGCCCAGGTTCAAGCCAAAGATAAGCATGTCGCCCCCTTGTATAACACATCGCTCCAGTTTACTCTATCCCGTGCATGCCTCACACGCTTCTGCATGTTCAGGCCCCGATACCTCAGAGCATTTTTCTTTTCATCTATCCACCTCATCCTCGGTCTTCCCATCCACCTGGTTTTCCCTCTCCTTCAGACTTGAGGATACTTAGAACTGTACCTGGAGTGGATGTACTCATGTCCTTCTAGAATCACTGCTCAATGAGGAATGGATATGGTCCAGACCTTAAGCCTTTTGCTCTCTTATCCTTATATGATGTTAGTTACTGCTTCAACTGGTCCAAGTGTAGGTGTTCATATACACTTCCCCGATGATGGTAACCCTTTTCTTGTATTGTCCAGCGGCTTAAGGGTAACCAGAACAAGACACAATAGTGAGGGAAAATGACCATTGCAAATGAGTACGTACTCTTAAAACATGATTGTAGAACTATGTGAACTGCCTTGCCTGAGGTATAATTAAATATTTTACCCCAACTCAACAGAAAACGAGAGAAAAAAAATAACTGAATCAAACTTCAGTTTTCGTTCTGTAGGACGACATCGCTCACACACGAAGCACCCACGCAAACCGTAAGACCAATCTCGACTTGCTAATTACAATAAGAAACTGAGAGTGAAGTTTTTCCTTCAAAAGAGTTAAAATCTGCACCAACTGACAACGACAACGAAATAAGGTAAAGACAGATCATGACCAGCTGCGTAGCTACGCAACTTTTAACGCCTCTATCATTTCCAACTTAAAAAGCTTCACTCAAAATTCTGAGTATATATATATATATATATATATATATATATATATATATATATATATATATATATATATATTCTTTTTTTCTTTTTCTTTTTCTTTTCCATACTATTCGCCATTTCCCGCGTTAGCAAGGTAGCGTTAAGAACAGAGGACTGAGCCTTTGAGGGAAATCCTCACTTGGCCCCCTTCTCTGTTCCTTCTTTTGGAAAATTAAAGACGAGATTGAAAGATTTCTAGCCCCCCGCTCCCTCCCCTTTTAGTCGCCTTCTACGACACGCAGGGAATACGTGGGAAGTATTCTTTCTCCCCTATCCCCAGGGTTAGTATAATACATATATATATATATATATATATATATATATATATATATATATATATATATATATATATATTGGAAGGGACTTAGTTTTCAATAAGAAAACCTTCGGGCGCTTTGGCCCAATACTAGCGATAGCTCTTGTCAAAACGTCAACGCACAGGGTCAAAAAAGAAAAGAAAAAAATATGGAACAAACAAACGAAAGAGCGGTCTACATCCAGCTCAAACTGTGTCGGATGTTCAAGCAACAGGGGAACGTAAATGTTCCAAGAGATACATACCCTCGAGCGTGCGATGCCCTGGTTTGCAAAACTCCCTACGGGAACGTAGAGAACATTACAGCACTGAGGACCAAGATGAGAAGTTATGTTTACATATTATTCCCACGCGGGGGAAAAACCTGCAAGCGGAGTTGGGGCGAGTCTTATATCCTACGCGCCAGGTGGAGAGTACTCGGGGTCTCTTTCGAATCTACGAATAGGGTCGAGCGCAGCTTGGAGTTTGACGTCACTACAAAATGCTTACGGTGAATTAGGTCCACCAGCATCAAGTTACTCGTAAGAGACCCGCGTCTCTCTCTCTCTCTCTCTCTCTCTCTCTCTCTCTCCCATGCGACCCGTCGGCAAGCGCACTGGGGGTGTCCGTATTTTGCACGATCAACCATAACCAAAAGTATCATGCCTCTCCTCACCATCCCACTACCCCAAGCTTGACTAACTTCGTGAACCCGCCTTTAGCGTTTAGAAATCCAGACGACCAATTGCGGCAGCGACTGACCTCCGAGACTTATAACACGTTATCAATTTAAGTCTTAGATGGGAGCATAAGACATCCGACGCCATCAGTGTTTTGAGGGTTTTTCTATATTGTTTTTTCTCTTTTATGTTGTTGTTGAGGGGGGGAAAGCGAACATGCATTGGTACCGGCCCCCCCCAAAAAAAAAAGAAAAAATGACATTTGCCTGAAAGCGCATGTTTACCAACTACCAAATTAAAACTTTGATCGTTTTAGTGAAATACTGCCATAGAGACACCATTCAATCCATTATCATAAATCCCACAGCCACGGGACTTGACTGACCTGTGTTATAAAAGTCGTCCACACCACAAAAGCTACATGCAAAGACCACTTTTTTCTCCCCCTCTCCTCCCTCATCCCCAAAGACTGCTGTAGTGTCCTAAAGAAAAGAAAAATCGGTGGCTAAATGTCTGACATCGTAACTACCCGTTTTCATTCACTCCTATTATTCCCATGTTCAGTTACGTGAGGCAAATGGCCTTAATCCTATACACACTCATGGTTATGAAGCTATGAGCTCTGGTGGCAAAAATAATGTTAATACGTCGTTTAAGTCGACACCTAGAGAAACAGTCTCCATGTATAAGGTAATGTACCTTTTGAACAGGAATGTAGATATATTTTTTCCAGTGTTAATGAAAGAGCTATGACACTGTGGACATGACACTGCAGGTATATGGCACTGCAGGTAGGACACTTAAGAGAATGGCACTGCAGGTATATGACACTGCAGGTATATGGCACTCCAGGTATGACACAATACGTGTGACACTGCATACATAATAATGGTCGCGAGTTTGTTTTTATCCTACGTCCAAATTTATGCCATAAATCAGGCCCAACTTCATGGCATAAATCTCATAAAGTTAAGTCATTTATTGACGACCTAATACATGATCATATAAAGCCTGATGGCTTTTGTGTTTATATGCAGAATCTATAAACCTATATTTCGATATGTTTTTACTGATTGAGGTTTGCAAGATGTTCTGGCTCTCTGTGCTACGAAGAACAAGGCAGAAAATATAATACGACTTACTCCAGTTCTTTAGTTGGCAGCACTTAAGAGCCAAGCACCTAGCAGGGTTATCAAAAGCGTCAGCATCAACGTTGATAAAACACCAACTGAAAAAATGATCTTGAGCACTTTCTTCAAGCTTTAATAACATGAATGTTAAGTAAGACGACAATTACTCTCAGGCCAATCTGTAGATGGGTGGCTAGAGTACCCCCGCAACTTTGGTATACATATATATATATATATATATATATATATATATATATATATATATATATATATATATATATAAAGATAGAGATAGATAGATAGAGAGAGAGAGAGAGAGAGAGAGAGAGAGAGAGAGAGAGAGAGAGAGAGAGAGAGAGAGAGAGTGTGTTAGTATGAAGAACTAATATATGAAATCCCTTCTTAGAAACGCGAGATGAAGGAGAGGAATAATACGAGGCATGAAACAGAATGGACATACATATGGATTGCACGGAATATATATATATATATATATATATATATAAATATGTATAAATTATACACTATTTCTTTATGCCAATCAAGTCTACCGGACTGTAATATAGACGAGACTTATATATTTCATGTTATTCATTTTCTTTTGATGCCTATTGAGATCTTAATCTTCCCTCTTTTCCAAAGTGTAACTACGTCCCAAGTGACATTCCATACACTTACACCCTAACTAACTCATCCCTCAACCCTGCTGAATATCATGACAGACACAAAAATAAAGCGAGTGTTTCTTTGTTTGATGAAATCTAGTTCAATCTTTTCCATAAATCCTTAAATCAAAGCAAAGATGACATTCACGCCACAGGCAGCTAACCTAACCTGACAAGTGAGCAAGTGTTAATTACCGAAATCCACTGCAAACTACTTGCACACCTTGCAACCTGTTAAGTCAAGTCAGCTCACTCACTCTACCAGAACACACACTGTACTGTCCAGCCAATTTACTCCGCCAAACAACTCTCAATCAGCCCAACCACTCACCCAGCCACCAGCCTCTTACTTTAGCTGTATCACACGGCATCTAGTGCTCTTCAGCCCACTCGAATAAACCACCCACTCTCTCGACACCAATTTGTCCAAACCACCCTGATCCAACCACGCACTCTACTGCCACGCATTCTGCTGCCACACACTCTGCTACCACGCACTCTGCTACACTTCCAACCACGCACTCTGCTGCCACGCACTCTGATACACTTCCAACCACGCACTCTGCTGCCACACACACTGCTACCACACACTCTGCTACACTTCCAACCACGCACTCTACTACACTTATATTTCATACATGGATTCCCTCTACCAGATCAAGTTACAATGGTACACGGGAGAGATCCTCTCTACCAGGTCACGTTAAGGTGTTACAAGGGAGTAATCATCTCTACCAGGTCACAGTATAAAAGGAACAGGAGGTACCAAAAATTTCGATGCTCATGTTAAGAATAATCACAAATAGTCATGGACTAATGGGATACGGTAAGTAACTTAGGGTCTAAGACTACATAGGTAATGTTAAAGCTCGACCATATCGGTATAAGCATGGGTGAACTCAGTAAGGACACACACTCACGTATATCTTTACCTAAACATTTTATATAGTGGACAGAGAAACAGACAGTAGTTGGATGTAATGCTTGGTAACTGATCATTTCAAACGTATTCATATGACAACAGTGATCAATAAAGTCTGCTTTATTTCTCTAGTAAAAGATAATCTTCGGAGAATTTCAGTCCAAGCCAAGAAAAATAAGTGATGTGAATAAGAAACGATAGAGGTGGAACAAGCAAGTCTCGGATCCTTGAGTGAAGACAGAATAGTTAAGTTTCCAGAGTGTGTACAACGGAACCTTTGCATAAGAACATCACCATCGAGTACACGAGAGCCAGTGATAATGACACACCAACAGTGTTGGAGCTTTTCTTTAATGCTATCACCACTGAAATTAAATCCACCTACGGAATCTACTGACACAGAGAGTCAGCACGAGCCAGCCCGGGGTCGAAACCCACTGACACAGAGTTAGCACGAACCAGCCCGGGGTCGGAACTACATGGGTTCGAATCCTTGACGTGGCGCAGTCAGCCAACACCTTACACCCTTTAGGGTTGGTCCATAAATGGGTACCTGGTTTGGGCTGAGGTGTGCGAGTGTACATGTATACATAGGAGTAAAGACATAGTATACAAACAAGATTAATAGACGTGGCAACAAGAGTATAAAACTCTCGCCCCCGTAGCGTGGCTACACACACATACACACACACACACACACACACACACACGTAAACCCACCCACACTCCTTCCCAACATGGGAAAACTTTGAATATTGCCATCATCCTAAGTGGGGAATCAAATTTCAATCACGTTCGTGGGGAGCCAGGCATTCCCCGAACGACTGAATATCCGGGCCCAAATTTTAAGCCATGAGGATGGAGCGTCTCCTATGTGTAAAGTGGTAACTCTACCGCCTGACTCCTCCAACGAGATACGGCCCTTCCAACAGATCTCGGGGAACGAGGTGAAATGCTGGGCCTCAATCATCTAAGATCGATACCACTTCAGCGTCATACTGTACGAGTCGTTTTTATCTTTTCATTTTCTCCCTTCGTTCCGCTGCCAACGCGCCCTCTCTCTCTCTCTCTCTCTCTCTCTCTCTCTCTCTCTCTCTCTCTCTCTCTCTCTCTCTCTCCCTCCTTTCCCTAAAACCCGCTGGACTCCGTCGCACTTCTAAAGGGAGGAGGAGGAGGAGGAGACCTTAACTTCCCTAAAACCCGCTGGACTCCAACGCAGTTCTAAAGGGAGGAGGAGGAGGAGGAGGAGACCTTAACTTCGAGGACTGCGACAGAATTATCCCTGATCCATTCTCAAAAGCAATCTCCTTTTATGGGGAGCACTCGAAGCGACGCGCCGCCCCTGTTCGTGCAGCGATCGCGAATGGCATTCGTGACCAAGGGTCGTGAGTTGCTGTTGATGGACTGCGTGCCCGGCACACTGGGGAGGAAATGATACAAGTAGAGACCACTTGAGGAAGAGCCTTTGATGTTTTGTGGTCTGGGGTGACACCATAATGATAGCGTCCACCGGGCCTACTATCACGTCAGCTGCTATTTCTTCCATTAGCTTACATCACCGAGATATAGATACGATTATACATATATATATATATATATATATATATATATATATATATATATATATATATATATATATATATATATTTTTTTTTTTTTTTTCATACTATTCGCCATTTCCCGTGTTAGCGAGGTAGCGTTAAGAACAGAGGACTGGACCTTTGAGGGAATATCCTCATCTGGCCCAATTCTCTGTTCCTTCTTTTGGAAAATTAAAAAAAAACGAGAGGGGAGGATTTCCAGCCCCCGCTCCCTCCCCTTTTAGTCGCCTTCTACGACACGCAGGGAATACGTGGGAAGTATTCTTTCTCCCCTATCCCCAGGGATATATATATATATATATATATATATATATATATATATATATATATATATATATATATATATATATATATTTTATCTAATCAGTACCTAATTCCCTTTCCTGGCGTAGTGTGGTATGTCAGGAGTAAGAGAAAGATGGCCTCCTTTGTACACACCTATTCTTTAGCTGTCGTGTATATTGTAACGAAACCATATCCTGCAATCTACAGCTAAGCCGCTCAGACTACTCTTTGGTTAGCCTTGACAGTTACATATGCCCCTGTTCTGAGCAGTGACAACACGTCGCCTCCCATATACCACAATGATACAATCAATTCTATCCCGTGGACGTTTAATAGGGTTACATGGGTAACGAGTCTCGAGTGTTTCTGTATCCCGTCACTGCGTAGAAAATTGAGTGTTCGGCACCATAACAATGATGGGATTGAAAAATTTCCATCTGAAGTTTGTGTTGACGACGAGGTTATTCAAAAACGAAGGCTTTTAGTTTTGGAAAATGGTATAAAGAAAACGAGTCCAAAGATGAAACGGAACAACTCCTACGGAAGGATGAACAGCTGAGGTGACTGTGGACCTACTACTACAACTAAGATTCGAACGTATGTGGTGTTCGATCCCCGGTTGGCTTTCAAATTCGTCATGGTTGCCACAGCTAACAGTTATACCATAGAGGTTCATGAATACCCATAAATACATTCAGTTTGGGGTTTCTCCTTCATTCTTAACAGTCGTAAATGGATCGAATATCACTATTTAATAAGAGGTTTCACTTTCAAATCTGATCACGTAAAGACTTTTATCCTAAGTCTTATAATGGAAGATTCATATGTACCTTTATAATGCGTGGGAAGGTTTGTGGCTTAATGAACACAGAGAGCAGTCGCTAGTCATTCAAATCCGACAACAGACATGCATCAAAATACAAGTGAATCGCGTCTCTGAAGAACGCTTTAGCCCAGCCCATAAAGCTGATAGATCAGCAGCTCTTCTGTTTCATACTGGGAGACTCGTCATGTTCAGATTGATCCAATCGCTCTTGGGACTTTACCTTTCCATCATTCAAACAACTGCAATATATTGGGATATATATATATATATATATATATATATATATATATATATATATATATATATATATATATATATATATATATATGCCTGACAGTATCCCATTAGTCAGTGGGTCAAAATGGGGTCTCCAATTCACCCCATTTGAAAGCAAATACCTTGACCGATATTTTCATAAAGATCACCATCGATTTGATCAGCTTACACCTGCTAGAGATGGCCAATCAAATGTAGCCTCCCATTACTATCGGATGTACAATGATACATATGTACTATTGAAGACCTTACACGAGTACAGTAATAGATACGAGGGCAGCATTACATCGATCAAACAAACGGGGAAAAAAAAGGCCTTCAAGAAATCTCACCATTCATCTTTCTGAAGCAGATGCTCTTCCCATCTCCACCGAGTGACTTGCCTCAAAACTGAAGGAGGAAGAATTCAGGACACGTTTCTCCACTGTTGTTTATTTCCTCGACAACAAACCGCGCCGGAGGAATCCAACTTTGTTTTTTTTCCCTCTCTGCTTCCCCCCAGTCCGTTGTTGGCCTGGCCTGGGGTTCACATGTGCAGATGGCAGAGCGAGGACGCCCTGTGCCTCCTCTCTCTACGTCACTTTTACCATCTCCGCCGGCGGTGAGTGTATATAAAGAGAGAGAGAGAGAGAGAGAGAGAGAGAGAGAGAGAGAGAGAGAGAGAGAGAGAGAGAGGTGTCCGTTTCAACGAAGCATCTTTTTTTTACCCTCTCTCCCTAAAATGGGAATGTGTTCGGCTTGTTCTCTGAGGCTCAAATCGCCGGCATCCCCAAAATTTTGTCAAAAAGGGGGAGGTTGTGCTGGGGTAGTGGTGGTATACACCTGCCTTTGATATCGTGTATGTGATGTATGTAAAGCTGTGTTACATAGCTATCACGAGAAGGCGAGGTCATGCTGAGGTATTCTATGGTTTATATCTGTAAGGCTTTTAACATCGTCACTTCATTATGAATGATGATAAAAGTAGCAACATTGATATTAAGTCTCTTTTCATACGCTGAGGATTATCTATTTATCATACAGTGATTATCGTATTCATTTTCTTTATCAGTCTCATACATATTCTTCACATACGTGTCCAGTCGTGTATGTGGAATTCCTTCAATATTTCACTAACTGATGATTGATGATATCATGTGTCAGGGAGGAGTATCACGTCTCTCGAGGGGGATAATATGTCTTGCTCCTTCGAAAGAAGCGGCTCCGCTTTGGACCCCCAACCTGAACTCCGAACCCTCGCCTGCGGTTGCAAGTAGCTGTCTGTATGCGGCAGCAGCCACACCCCAGGGCAAACCGCTTCGCCTGACGGGCTGACGCAGGTGAGGGTGGCTGACAGGTCTCCTATTCTGAGATGAGTTAGGGATCTGCCCTTCGCCGGTAGGGCAAGACTGTGCAGGCGGAGTGGGGGGAAGAATTCGTCGTTGACTCAACTGACGCGGAGGCGATGCAACAATGAACTGTGGAGCACGTAGACCACAGCGAAGAAGCACTGGAGGCGTCACGGACAAGCGTCGCAGCCGAAGGAGGTCTCCGGTCGTAACAATTTTTCGTGCCGACGGACTCAGGGCTTCTGTGGCCGACAGAGTATGACCATTCCTTTGTTACGACTCTAGTCACTATAAAATCATGTAAACGCTGGTGTTTCTTGCGCGTCTTACATCCTTCAACAACAACCTCCTCCTCCTCCTCTTTCTTAGAATAAGTCCCGCGGCGTTGGAAGCTTGGTCCAACAATAGACCATTGCTAGTCGTCACAACCTTGGCATGTCGGTGGCTCTGGGACCAGCGGGCGTTATGCTCCGTTGCTGGAGCAGCGGAGGAGTCTAACAGCATCCCAAGGGGACTGAACGGACCTCCTCCTCTGGCCGGTATTGCTCATCCTTGAAAAACGAAGGAGGTAAGAAGATGCCCAAAACATTACTTGCCTATTCAGATGTCTGGACAGGATATTGGGGTTGGCAGCTTATCCGCTTTGCGGTCAAAAAGCTACCAGGAAAAAAGGAAACGAGAAAGGCGAGTGGGAGGTCTGAAGACATGTATGCTGCATGTGACGGGAGCATTTTTTTTTACTGTCAGCATGGATGGAGTCGAGGCGATTTACCAGAGAACGTGGCGGCCCAGGGAAATGTGTCAGGATCATCGAGCTCTTCCTTAAGCACATGACAGATCAGGTCCCCCTTCAAACGGCGATGCATCACACCCTTTCTGAATCTACAGTGGCGTGGGGACGGGTTTGTGCTAGTACGAGTGTGCTCTCTCTCTCTCTCTCTCTCTCTCTCTCTCTCTCTCTCTCTCTCTCTCATGCATGTGAAGATCGCAAGCATGGCGTACACTGCTCAGTCCCAGGCGGCTTTACGACAAGACTAAAGCCGTGGAGAGGTTCATTCTAGGAACACTTCCTGCGGCGACTTTTAAGAGTCTCACACCGAACACGTCTTCTAGAGAGCAATGAGGAGAGGGGTTTCTGAAGCTGCCTAGCTCACAGGCCAGACCATCATTCTTGGCCAAGTAGAGGCCTTACCCCTATCCTCTCCAATATACCCAACACACTAACCACCCCCACCTCCCTCTATCCAGATCAATGGATACAAGGTAAATTACGTAGAGGGGAGCTCCAATATCGCAACATCCAAGGCTCCAGTGATGGTTTCCATGACAAAGAGACAACAGAAAAGATCCGCAAAGCCTGCTGGGTTCTTAGACAGACTCCTCGCTATCATTCTGAACCACCACTGCATCAAGCTGGACAGCCAAGCTAAAGCTACACAAAGCAACGCAGTGAATCCGATCATCCCATTCATATGGCTACGGAACATAGGCTTCTCATCACCAAGTCGAATAACTGAAGCAGGGTCGTATTTCCTTCCCCCACTGATCACTCGTGAGCACTCCTAGCAAGACAAGGCTATACAGACACTGAGGTCCGCACCATAGCCAACACCAACAGCACCGGCGACGAGAG
The DNA here is from genome assembly GCF_036320965.1 of Panulirus ornatus. Taxonomy (NCBI): domain Eukaryota; kingdom Metazoa; phylum Arthropoda; class Malacostraca; order Decapoda; family Palinuridae; genus Panulirus; species Panulirus ornatus. The sequence goes on from NC_092275.1 coordinate 17,682,823, forward strand.
GTTATCTCAAATCTAGACTCAAGGTTGAGAGGTTATGTGATCAGATTGGCCGACTCTCTCTCTCTCTCTCTCTCTCTCTCTCTCTCTCTCTCTCTCTCTCTCTCTCTCTCTCTCTCTCTCGTCTCCAGGGGAGAGTCGTGTATGGAGATTTGAGCCACGGGGGAACGACAGCGAAGCAGGCCGGCCCTCTGGAAGCGATACAAAGGAGTGTGTGTGTGTGTGTGTCGAGCAAAGCCTATAATGGTACAGAATGAGATGGTGAGAACTGATGCCATCAGCACAAGGAGGGGACGAAAATGGCCTTCCTTGCCCTCAGGCAACCAAACTGTTTGAGGAGGAGTGGAGAAACCGACTGCAAATCGGTGCCAAGCCAACGACACGGCAGAATTTGCCAACGGGTTCTCTTGGCTCCAGTGGACTTACAATCGGCCCATTGCACCCGCGTGCATTTCAAATAGGACTCACCAGTCGCCCACACACACACACACACACACACACACACACACACACACACAGGTGAGCGTTGGTCTTCATCACAAGTGATGGACTACACAGAGGTCTTAAGTGCTGACTGACGAGATTGTAGAGGGTTTGAGAGAGAGAGAGAGAGAGAGAGAGAGAGAGAGAGAGAGAGAGAGAGAGAGAGAGAGAGAGAGAGAGAGAGAGAGAGAGAGAGAAACGGATTAGACACAGAAATTCTGAAGGACTGTGTCTCACACACACACACACACACACACACACACACACACACACACACACACACACACACTCATCCACACACACACATACATGCACACACACACTCATTCAAGGCCACAGCTACGAAGACATAGAAAGAAAGAGCAGAGAAAAAAAAAAGACAAAAATCACGGGATCTTTTAAGGAATGAGACACAAGATCCTATTCCTAGTCAGCCAAATTCAAGGAAACCACAAAAGCATGTCGGTCGTGTGTGACGTCACAGCTGCTGAAATATGCATGAAGTATATAAAGCCAAACTCGGATCGTATTTCCCCCGCCAGCGTCTCTACAGGGGCCTGGCAACCAGGCAAACCGACTCAACCACACAACATTTTCTATTTTGACTGAAGACCGTCAGTGTGGACGCTGGCTAAAAGCACAGCGTTACAGTACCTTTGGGTAGCTGGGACCAGTCACGTCAAGTGGTAAGACTATAACCTACAGTGATACCTGGATAACAAGGCTAGTATACAGTAACGCCTGGTAACAGGGCCAAGTGTCGCGATGACACTTGGTGACAAGTAGAGTGGAAAGGGGGGTAAGTGTTCGTTATCACAACAGCTGGTATGATAAATGTAGAATGAGGCGAGCAATATCGGCACAAGGGAAGCTAGGTGTTGTGGTAGAAACCAGACCAGCGCGAGGCTGACTGAGAGCAGACTCCACAGGACACGACAGCGAGGAGTCGAAGGGCTGGGGACGACACTGGCCAGCGTTCTCGTGGCGACTCCTGAAGAGGGAGAGGGAGGGAACAAGCCGGCGACTTAATGCAATTATTAAGACAGGAATCGCACACCTGTTGCAAGAGGTAGAGCTTCCGGCGAGTTCCCTCCAAGTGCTAATGCTGGCTATCTGCTCAGCACCTCGAGGGGAACGACGCGCCGATGAGTAAGTGTGGAACACTGGAGATGGAGGTCGTGTGTGTGTGTGTGTGTGTGTGTGTGTGTGTGTGTAAGTGTGTGTGTGTGTAAGTGTGTGTGTGTGTAAGTGTGTGTGTGTGTATGAGTGTGTGTGTGTGAGTGTGTATATGAGTGTGTGTGTGTGAGTGTGTGTATGAGTGTGTGTTTGTATGAGTGTGTGTATGAGTGTGTGTGTGTATGAGTGTGTGCAAGTGTGTGTGTGTGTGTGTATGAGTGTGAGAGTGTGTGTTTGTATGAGTGTGTGTATGAGTGTGTGTATGAGTGTGTGTGTGTGTGTGTGTGTGTGTGTGTGTGTGTGTGTGTGTGAGTCTAAACAGACACCCGTCATTTACTCTTCTCTCGTTGGTTCTTTTCTCTTTTCATGGCAAGTGGTTTTCACACGCACAGAATGGCTGGGGAAAAATATATTTCCAACGTTGTTTTCCATCACCACCAGGTATTTTCCCCCCTCTTTGCAAAGACCTGTCCTCGTATGTGACACTTGCAAATTGCAACATCACCGTGGACCATGTACTAACGGAATGCCAGAAAAATACGAGTCACAGAGTGAGATATGGAATACATAATAACTATGGAATGAATTCAAACACTGGAGACGTTTCAATCTGCTAACTAATTTCTCGTTTTCTTTCATGCTTGTTGTTGACTGTTTCCAACATTACGTAGGTAGCGCCAGGAAGAGACGAAGGGATGGTGGTCTCATTTACTCACATCTATTCTCGAGCTATCTTGTGTAATACACTGAGACCAGAGTCAATAATGTTCATACAAAGAGACTGTTCGCTGTATAAAAAGGAAGCCAGAATATATAATTGTATATTGTATTTTCTATATGTTCTAAAGGAAGCCAAAATTATCAATCACAAATTAACAGTCTTTTTCAATGCGACATATTTTTTTTTTAACAAACTCAGCAAAACCAATCCATTCCTCAATCAGCCAATACACATCTAGATCCAGAAAGAAAAAAAAATATATATAATCTCAAGCTTGATCACTGAACTTAAGAGAACCAGAAACATCGAATGGAAAAAGTCCAGAGAAGGTCAACTAAGATGTACAAGGAGAGGCAAGAGCTGTGAATGTCCATCATGGAAGAGAAACGAGTAAGAGAAAACATGCTAACAACTCTCAGTTCGTTATATAAATTTGATGACGTCGACAGCGAACAATTCTTCGAAAGACACAGAGACGGAAAAACTAGATGCCACTACATGAAACTAATCAAATAACACTTTAGAAAAGACTGAAAGAAGTGACAGTTTTTTATGACACGAGAGCAGTATAAGACTGGGGGGAAAGCTGAGCGAGGAAATCGTGAGTACTGGCAACATTACAGAAGTAGAAAAGGTAAGTAGATTCTTCCGAGTGAGCAGCTGCTGTCTGTGTGTGTGTGTGTGTGTGTGTGTGTGTGTGTGTGTGTGTGTGTGTGTGTGTTTCAGAGAGTCCGGGCTACACCAGGTGAATGGCAAGAGTGGGTGGCAGAGAGGAGGAGGAGGAGGAGGAGTGAGCAATATGTTAAGGGGTAAACAAGAAGAGGTCTGGAGAACACACGCACCGAGTGGGTGGGTAGCGCACGATGCTGATGGTAAAGTGAGTCATATCACAGACAATGGGTGAGGGAGTGGCATGCCACAGAGTGTGGGAGCATCTATCTTGAGACACCCACGTTCCCTTCCTCTCGAATGTAACCTTTAGTAGACGTCTCTTACCCTCCCAACGACATCTCCCAGTTCCCATCAGCTTATGTCTGGAGTCTTCGGATTGATTAATGCACAGTGCTTCGAGGATATTACTAAATCCTCTTGTCTTCCAGGGGAAACCTCTCCTCCTCAGATTCTTTATACTCTTACTAACCGAATGTCAAGACTAATTTCTTCCTTCCCAGCTCACATCTCAATTTCCATGATGCCATGCGTGTCGACTGCATTATCATCTCTTTCTCTCTGTCGACCTCCACTTCATCTATCATCACTACCTATCTCCGTGGCCTTCGATTTATCAAATACCTTTCCTCCTTCAGCTTTAAGAGCTGTATCCCCTGCTGGTCTGCGCTGCATCCCATTCTTTACGATTGATAGCTTTGTAGTCTTTGAAAGACCTCCCTTGCGATTTCCTTCACTATTTTATGTCTGTTCTTGTGTTCCGCTGTACTATATTTCTTTCCTTGGGTGGGAGAGACTGTTTGCCTCCGTGATTTCCCTCGTGTTCAACCAGGCTTCTGTTGACCCAACAGTAAGCCACTGACTTCGACGTTACCATTAAGATGTGAACTCGGCAATGGTACTCCTGATGTTGGATGAGACCAGTGGGTCATCAAGGACCACCTTGCTACAACGGGGCCCAGTGTAGGAGTGTGTCCTCGTGTAGAGAGTGGCCTCGACGGTACACTAGCTCCATACAAGAGGTTCGAAGGTTACACACACACACACACACACACACACACACACAGAGGGAGTGTAACCTTGCTACTCGACTGCCATGTTTCCTCCGTTTCTATATACATAACATCCCCATATCTGTTTTCTCTCTCTGTAACCAGTCCTCTGAAGATGAGGTAATACACGAAAGCGCTCAGGATTCTCGTGTTTGCTTTTCCAACTGGTGGTTCTGTGTTGACAAAGTCACGCGCATGTTGTACTTATCTACAACATATATATACACTTTTTCCTCCTTGTCATCACCTCCGTATTCAACACCATCAACACCACTCTACGTACCATCCAATCTCCCTCACTCATACTAGTAACCCCATCGATTCTTACAGCCACCCTCCCACAGTGACATACCACTTAGCTTGTCCCCCTCCCACAGTGACATACCACTTGCTTGTCCCCCTCCCACAGTGACATACCACTTAGCTTGTCCCCCTCCCACAGTGACATACCACTCAACTTGTTCCCCCTCCCACAGTGACATACCACTAAGTTGTTCCCCCTCCCACAGTGACATACCACTCAACTTGTTCCCCCTCCCACAGTGACATACCACTCAACTTGTTCCCCTCCACAGTGACATAGCATTTCAACTTGTTCCCCATCCCAACAGTGACATACCACTCAGTTTCTTCCCCCTCCCACAGTGACATACCACTCAGCTTGTTCCCCCTCCCACAGTGACATACCACTTAGCTTGTACCCCCTCCCACAGTGACATACACTCAGCTTGCTCCCCCTCCCACAGCTGATGTGGCGTCCCCAGCCGACTCCTACATTACAGGCAATTGGAATTCATTATTACCTCGTGTGGGAGGTGCCACCAAACACATGGAAATTATGCAAGAGAGAAAAAAAAAGAAACATTTTCGGTTTATTTGTACGGGAGAAAATCCATAACGGGTCTGGGAGATATGTAAATGCATTTACACACATGAATACACATAAAAGGAATGCATGCAAATTTCACGAATGATATTTACATTCAGTTTTCAGGATATATGGCTTCATCTCTCTAATGGCTCTGACTTGACTAACTTACGAGATCTCTTTTTCGAATATCACCAGAGAGATCACCGCCTCTCACCATGTCATGCTGGGGGATGCTTCCGTCACGCGATGAAGCAATAAAAAAGCTGCACTTGTGACACTAAGGGTATACATCCTATTATTCCTCTAAGTCTGTCTTCTCCCATCTATGGCTCAGTCGCCCCCTTTTCTGGGGGCATCTGGGTAAAGGGATCCAGTATATAGGATATGGAAAAGTCTCTGTTTCCCTCGATTTACGTTCAGCTTTCACATGTGCTCATATATGTAAATACGTTTCTCGTGAAAGGAGGAGTACCTTTATACACAGGATATCTCATCTTTTTTTCACTGATACGTTTTCTTTTCCTAGCCAAACGTATCTCTTACGTCTGACGTCCTATTTTCGCTTTACGTTCCGATGATAACGTAGCTCTCTCTCTCTCCTCCTCCTTGTAGAACAAGTCGTTTTTTTTTTCTGCTCTAACTCCACCTTGAGTTGCTTTAACTTTCCCATACTCCCTGACACATCTTTTATTAATCCTACTCCTCTTCTTATAATCGCACTTTGTAAAGTTCAAAAAGTTTCTTCTCTCGCTGAACACAAGCTACATGTATGGACCACATGGCATCGTTCCTTGTATTTCAAATTCGTTCTCCAGGACTTGCGGCCATGATCGCTCATCTAACTCGCTTCAGTCTATGAATCAAAGCCTTTCATTTATTTCAAGAACACACATTGGTTCAGTTCATCCCAAGGAAGGGTTCTATCTCTTCCATCTATTGTCTTATTACTAAGTCTTCTACTCAACCCCAAAAAAAAGTCCTTTTAAAATCTTCATTTCTATTCCATTAAACATTTTGAATTTTGGGAACTTCCCACCATCGGATTATCTATATGACATTCGCAAGGCGGGATAGCCTCTCCTACGCTGTTAAGAGTCTAGTCATGTTTTCTGGGGTGGAGTATGGGATCCCTATTTTGTAGCCTATAATACCTTAAAACTTTTGGACAGGATGAGGCATCGTGGGGGGGTGTGTGTGGTGATCACCACCACCAACCAAGCCTGCAACCCGTCCCTCCTTCACTTCTCGACTCACCGATCTCGACTTATTTTCTCATATTCAGCTTTCGCTTCTGGTCGTTTGTCTTCGAAAATGTGACAGCGTCAACCTCTCTCTCGCTCTATCCGCCTCCTAATATGACACTCCGTCAACCTCTCTCGCTCTATACGCCTGCTAATATGACAGCGTCAACCTCTCTGGCTCTATCCGCTTCCGAATATGCCACTCCATCAACCTCTATCCCTATGAAAGGCAGTGTTCCTCGCGGTTCTGCCGTGTCTTCTACGCTCTTTCCTCATTGCGTCCGTGATGACCGAGTGTGCTCATACGCTGAAGACAACACCATATTCCTCCATCGTCTAAAGCCTGAAATTAACGATTGTCAAAGCCGTCTCTTATGGAGTCAGTTTTAAACTCGCTTTATCAGAGAGGGGAAGAGGCAAAGAAATTAAGATTAGCAGTTTTATAATCTAATTTCCTCATTTAATTCTTCCTAATACCTCTGACAGCTTATATGATATTCTTTGATGAGCAACAAACACGATGGAATGACTGCAAAAGAAGTGTCGAGTGTACAGAAATCCGTCTTTCCTCACTTAATTCATGAGTGTACAGAAATCCGTCTTGTCAGCTCCACCAATTCGACCATAGAACTTGACCCATTCTCCCTACGCCACAATGTTGTCTTCTCTCCCTCTTTCACAGCTATTACTTCGAGAACTAGCTGCCTGGGGGCCTCCACCAATAATCTGAACATATGAACATCTGGTCGAGTTTTCACTCTCCTGAGCATCTTCTGGTCAAGTTTTCACTCTCCTGAGCATCTTCTGGTCGAGTTTTCACTCTCCTGAGCATCTTCTGGTCGAGTTTTCACTCTCCTGAACATCTGGTCGAGTTTTCATTCTCCTGAACATCTGGTCGAGTTTTCACTCTCCTGAACACCTGGTCGAGTTTTCACTCTCCTGAACATCTGGTCGAGTTTTCACTCTCCTGAGCATCTTCTGGTCGAGTTTTCACTCTCCTGAGCATCTTCTGGTCGAGTTTTCACTCTCCTGAACATCTGGTCGAGTTTTCACTTTCCTGGGCATCTTCTGGTCGAGTTTTCACTCTCCTGAACATCTGGTCGAGTTTTCACTCTCCTGAACACGTGGTCGAGTTTTCACTCTCCTGAACATCTAGTCAAGTTTTCACTCTCCTGAACATCTGGTCGAGTTTTCACTCTCCTGAGCATCTTCTGGTCGAGTTTTCACTCTCCTGAGCATCTTCTGGTCGAGTTTTCACTCTCCTGAACATCTGGTCGAGTTTTCACTTTCCTGGGCATCTTCTGGTCGAATTTTCACTTTCCTTTCGAGACAAAATGAGATAAAAAGCGACAAATCTTCTCATCTTGGCTCCGCTCTGTGGCTCCAAGCCTCCATGCCGGTCCCCAGGGGTGTGACTGCGTCCGCAATAATGAGGACGAGGTATGCAAATGACCATAGAAATGTTAGAAATCTCCCAAGGTTATTGCACGCCTCCTACTCCACCACGGCCCACGGGGAGGCCCCCCCGACGAGGATTTCAGATATAAAAATCCAATTTGGTGTCCGCAGCTGGAGGGAGGGTAGAGGGAGGAAGGCACAGAGAGAGAGAGAGAGAGAGAGAGAGAGAGAGAGAGAGAGAGAGAGAGAGAGAGAGAGAGAGAGAGAGAGAGAGAGAGAGGGAGAGAGAGAGACAAAAAAAAAAGTCAATAAACAGCTGAGCGGGAGCGGGGGAAAATCTGTCACGAGAAAAAACAAGAAACTGGAAAAGTTTTTTTTTTTAAGGGGGTAGAACGGAGGAGTGTGGGAAGTAAGGTGCTGCTGCAGGAGACGACTAGTGGTGACTCAGAAGGAAAGACGCAAGAGGTCTTGGGGGATCACACGAGCAACAGCTAGAGGGAGAGGACTGGAATCACAATCGAGATAGGGAGTGGAGGCAAAAAAAAAAAACGATTTTGCGTCTTGAGACAAGTATGGGAAAAAGTCTTTAAAAGTGATGAGGCAGACGAGATACGAGACTTTCATACCAGTAAGGTCTCCAGATATGGTTGATATGTGTGAGGCACGCGTTAGGGAAGAGTTGAGAACCTAGGAAAAAAAAAGATCTTTGGTTTGACCTAAGGAATAATAGATTGTTCTGTTTGCGTCAGTAAAATTCGGTTAAAGTCGAATTTATTGCCTCTTACATCCCCCACCTCACCCCATCCCCTTCTTTTTTTCTTAGTGTCTTAGGAGGGATGCGAGATGCCTAGGAAGGAGGATATATGGCCTTGAGAGAGCAATCTCGAAATTTAGGGGAGAGTCAATGCGACTTTATGGAACAGTGTGATAGCATTGGCCTGTGCAGGAATGATAACAGCAGCAGAAAAGATGAGGTGGCGGGTTATATTTCAGCATTTTGAGATCAAGACATTCCACACACCCCTTCTCCCCGTCTCCCAGAAGATGTGACCTAACTTGGCACAAGGGGGGGAAACGCTGAGAGAGAATGGCTTCTTACACAATCGAGACAGACGAACGCTGCTGCTTTCTGCAAACGCACTAGTGGGTATTTTGTCGTATAACACTATATATAAAAAGGTCAGGCATAAAGGCATCTGACCTATGATCTTAGATCCGACAGACTGATGGTCTTCGTCACCGTATACAACTTTCTTGCTCCAAAGGATATAGACAATAACCTGATGGTAAGGATCTTGTGGTCGGTGTACACACTGGATTCTTCTGCCTATTCAACATCTTGTACTGTGCGAGGCAGCCACAGAGATCAACATGTCATTCCTCTTTTGTTATGTCTCTTTGATGGGGAAGGGTTGAGGAAGATAGCATTGGTTCACTACCAACTGCTGGGCTGCGTCTCTTAGATGATCCTCGCTTTCCAAATTATGTTTATGAAAGAGAAAATAAATCTTCTGCAGAAACACATATATTACTATTTACTCAGTTTCTCTAATGTTGTTTTATAAAGGATAAATCTGACGATCTTTCTTTTTTTGGAGATTTCTGTAAGTCGACCCCGTGATAACGTCACCGTTTTCTTTCTTTACCAAAGCAAAGCTTTGTCCGTTTCCACTGCGTATAGAGATTATCTCTCTCTCTAACACAGTGGAGTTCGTGCAGCCCACTGTGTCAGTTCCTGGCTTACCCACTGCGTCTCTTTTCCTCGAACGCAATTCTTTCTATCATACAAATTCCAGTCATAAAAATGTCGTCCTTTTTTTTCCTTCATGAAAGGCAACATAGCACGATCAAAAAAAACATACCCCAATCGTAGCCAAACGAAAAGGAAAATCAAAAAGCATGAAAAACGAAATGAAAAAAAAATAATATCTCTCCTCAGGCGTCTGCAGAACTAGACTTTTAATGGTGGAAAAGGTTATAAGAGGGAAAGACGATAGAGGAAAGACCATTCCATAGTTACACTATTCGAGGAAGGGATTACTAAAGGCAAGCTCTCTATTCTTAGTGTATTGGGGAGGGGGCGCGGGCAATGTTGTCAATGTGTGCTCATCGGATTAGATCAACGGTGTACTTTGCTGGCGCGGATGCATTTATAAGGACTGACTGATCCAGTTTAATTTGAATTATATGATACGTGTTTTGATATATTAAGTTTAACAGTTGGTTCGGTGCTTTTTGGCTTAACCACCAATGGTCATCCGGGCTATCATCGTGAACCCATACACCACCAATCGAAAATTTCGAACACATTTTGCAAATAAGATCATTGCAAAAACATATACATACACTCTTACTTTCCACGTGCCTAAGGGGCTGTCTTGGGCGATTGCTCTGTCTTGGAATAATAACCTCCGATCGTGCAATCGACAGAAACTATAGACTCGAGGTGTAAGGTCATCCAAAAACCACAATAGGTTATGCAACTTATGACAAATCTCCAGGTACAGACAGCCACACTACCTCGAACGGATCAGAGATGTATCCACAGAATCCACATGCTAAAATACAACTAGGCTTTTCAAAGTTACTATCGATATCAATGAACTAGCTAGTGTCGTCAGCAATTTCCTGCTTAACGATCCATATCTTGATATTTCCCCACAAAAAAATTGTGAAATACTTGTATGCAAAACAATGGTTGGGAGCTTTGGAATAACTGATCATACTGACGTCAATTACATCTTTAATTCATCTTTCTTTAAAGGTCATTTTGCAATATTTTCATCATATAAATCCTGCTCTAGAGGAAAAAGCAGGAGGGGAAAAAAACAAGGCTTACTGACAAGTATACATAGAGGTTGAATGCCTTCACCCCTCAGAACCAATGCAAGTGACGTGTTTGTATCTCATGGTCTGAGCAGCTTAAATGGTTCATTTAACAACGTCATTTTCGTTCACCAAAGCGTTTCATCTCCTGTCCAACTGTTTCTGCTCGGGCCATTTGGACGATACACTATATTCCTCATTCCGGTTTAAAAATCCCATTGAAAAGCAGCTTGTTTCCGAATTCTGGGATTTCCCATTACTTTGGTTTGATCACGTGATATTGTAAATACACATATCGTACGTGGGATGAAAAAGCGACCAATTATTATTCTATCAACATATATTACTGAAACAGCAATCATAATGATAATTTCAACACTGATATCAATAATGATAATCATGATAATAGTTATAACACAAATCGTTATAATGCGCGAGAAATACTACGAGACATGTGGAGTTCTATGTGACATTTATGGGCCTAAAGAAGGTATATGACTGAGCAGTGGAAGATGTTAAGAACATTAGGTGTGCGAGTAAATCTACTTAATGAAATTAGTAGTCATCATCGTGTGTGTGTAAAGGAAGAGCGGAAGGTGACTGGTACAAGGTGGAGATGGGTCTTCGTCTGGGGTGTGTGATGTCACCAAGGTTATTTAATCTGTTCATGGTTAAGGTGGTGAGGGAAGTAAATACGAGGCTTCTCGAGTGTGAGGCTGGTTTAACGTACGATAAGGACGACGCTGAGCTGTTGCTGTTTGCAGATGACACGTCTCTTTCGGCAGACTAGAGAGAGAAATTGTAGAAGCAGGTGTTCAAGAGTTGGGAGAGTGTGTGAAAGGAAAACGAGAGCTAATGTGAACAGATGTAAGATATAGAAGGGGGCCGAGACAGAGTGGTATAAGGCAGGTGAGCAGGTGGCATAAGAGGTGACAGAAACAGCAAAAGCAGCAGGAGCAGTAGAACGAGCAGTAGCATCAGTAGAGAAACAAAGAAGAAAACGAATGAGATTATACTCGCATTATGCTTATTGCTCATACCAGTTCTACCACGAGAGAGAGAAAGAGAGACCGCCTCTCATTACTGTCATGTTCTGTACGTTCCTCAATATATTCATTAATTATCCGCAGGGAAATTCGATGCTCCATTTGTTATCATTTACTGAAACTAGTTGCTAATTAGTCATTTGATATACAGCGTTAGTTTAAGAGAATTCCGATCGACTGTGTCTCAAACTTTTAATGTCATTAATGTCCACTCGACCAGATGCAACGGCTTTTCTAAAAGATGTTCGTTTGTTCAAAAAAAGAAGTTTTGAATGATAAATGAGACATGATGACACACACACACACACACACAAATATTTCTATCTATCTATCTATCTATATACATAAATATATATATATATATATATATATATATATATATATATATATATATATATATATATATATATATATATATTTGAAGATGACGCTTGACGCTTGGTTGCGGCCAAGTAAACAATGTCGGGAGGTCCGATACACGAGGCCAGAGAGGTCAAGCCAACGAGAGCAGGGGAGATCCAGTTTACGAGACCAGGGGAGGTCCAGTGTACGAGGCCAGGGAGATCCAGTGTACGACACCAGGGGGAGATCCAGTGTACGACACCAGGGGGAGATCCAGTGTACGAGACCAGGGGAGATCCAGTGTACGAGACCAGGGGGAGATCCAGTGTACGACACCAGGGGGAGGTCCAGTTTACGAGACCAGGGGGAGATCCAGTTTACGAGACCAGGGGTAGATCCAGTTTACGAGACCAGGGGAGATCCAGTTTACGAGACCAGAGGAGGTGTCAAGTCCACGAGGCCAGAGGGGAGAAGGTGGTCGTAGTCTCGTTTGACATAGCGTCATGACCTGACAGCCAAGGTTTCTCCCTCACACCTTCGCCTCTCGACACGCACCCTCAGCTGAGGCCTTAACCTCCGGCACGCACCATCCCTATTGCTCCACGTCATGACACGAGTTATACCCAGCACCAACGTCGCCGTTTGTGGGTTACGATGCCTCTCGATGCCGCTGTTCGAAATTACGACACGTACTTCTGGCATGGGTTGTGGATATGTCGTGTGCCACCACAAGTAATCTAGGTTATTCCACATACCGCTACGTGCGCAGCGTATATATATATATATATATATATATATATATATATATATATATATATATATGGGAGTGTCACATTCGCCTGTGTAATATTTCTTATTGGTGTATCATCAGATTCACATGTTACAGGGGACGCTGGTTGGATATGGACCTCAAATCATCATCTGGCAATTATTGGATAAAAACCTTTTGTTTATGGGTGTAATTATGATGAGGTTATCAGTACCATTTTTATAGTAATTTGCCTTCAATTGACTGAGTGGAAAATGGATATGTGTTGTGTATCGTAGGCATAAGAACTGCATCCAAATTTCACAGAACAGCTTAGATTTATCTAGTGTCCCGTAACCATGCATCCATGCCGTACTATACTGGTGAAGACAACGCTATCTACAAGCTACAAGCCACCTACAAGCCATCTGTGACTATGAGAAATATCCTTAAAGCATTAAGACACCTGATAACTACGAGGGCAATGTCGGTGGAAGTCGACCATCAGTATGGTTCGCCTGGGGAGGTGAGGGAGTACTCCAGCGAGGCGACTTCAGTGGTGTCTGACCCCCCCTCACCTTCGTTATAATAACCCCTCCTCCAGGTAAGGAGACTGCCCAGCGTGGAAAGACGAAGAAGACTACTGCAGTTACGGAAGCCAGGGAACATTGGCGGTGGGAGAACAGATCCATGGAAATCACTGAGGCTGGCCTACTACGACGACATATATGAGGGTCTTCCTGTTACCCTTGGAGAGCAAGGAGCTAAGGAGTCACTCTGCACTCATTCAGAGAATGACAGTCGGAGTGGGAAGTCTGAGGCCACTCAAGCTGAGACTCGCCTATGTTAAAGGATATATGCAAAAACAGAGACGAGTCTGGAAGATTAAAAACAAAAAACGGGAAAGTAGATTTAATGTTATTCCATGAATTCTTGATGGGAAGCCATTTGGACGTACAGAAAACTACTGATTGGACGCCGAATAAGTTTTACTGGCCAGGAGCTAATGGGGATCTAAACAGGTGATGCTGTAGCTGTGATATCGGTGAACGTAAAGCCCGAGAGAGGAGAGAGTGAGTTTAAGGTTTCCTCGGGTATTTGTACCTTAATGGAAACCCCTTTTCATAATGGGGCTGTGGATTGGATAGGACCAGTATGCACAACTTCATCCCAAGGAAATAGATACGTTTAGACGTTGGTTTATCATGCTACTACATAGCCTATGGCTGCACTTCTACCAGGAATAGATCAAGAAGGGATAAACAAGCATTTTGAAATATATCTGATAGACTTGGATACCCTATAGAAATCTAACGCGAGACAAATTCACAGTTCATCATACAAACAATGCATGAAAGCTGATGCCTCGTCAATGTGAAGGTACGCCATCACTAACCCTTATCACAGTTTTAAATGGCTTGTACGAGCCTGAATGGGAATGATAGCAAAAAAGGATGTGCCAGGGATGACCCAGTGGATGAGAAGGGTATATTCCATCCATGATCCATGGCGTAGAGGGAAGCACCTTGAGTAAGGAGAGGATTCACTGCCTTTAAACTCTTGTGTCGATGTAGTCTAAGTAGGTCAGTAAAGCTGATGAGCCACTTAGTGAAGGGGATCCGAATCTCTTACGAATACGTGATAACCACACGAACAGACTTGGGGAAAACCTGCCATTTGGTCCAGGAAAACCTACAGAACTCTTCACGGAAGTACAATCCTGGTATGACAAAGAGGCCAGCGAAAAAAGGTATTGCTAGAGGGAATGAGGAAGTGGCACGCACTCACCCCAGCCTAAGGCATGTGTGTGTGTGTGTGTGTGTGTGTGTGTGTGTGTGTGTGTGTGTGTGTGTGCAGGCAAGTCCTAATTCCATATTCCAATTATTTGGTGGAAGTTTATCAACGATTCTTTGTGGATTTTATCTCCAGTTGCTTAAGATTTAGCTACGCATCACTAAAACTTCAGAGAAGTAACGAAGATTCGGGTGGCCTAACGGAGGATTTTATGCAAACTTCTGGATTTTCAACTTCAAATACAAGGGCTTTATGCATCTCTTCCAGTGATGGGTTATAGTCATCGTCTTTCTTACAGGCGCCGAACAGAATTTCATCGAAACTAGATCGACCGCGTCCAGGAGTCTTACAACTTATCACGGACATTCTCTCTCTCTCTCTCTCTCTCTCTCTCTCTCTCTCTCTCTCTCTCTCTCTCTCTCTCTCTCGTGTAAAGCGTCTCTCTGGCATTGGATACGATCTCGAGCACGACCTATTATGATGAGTCTCTGAGAGAGAGACTCACTCACTCTCTCTCTCTCTCAGCTCGAGGTCCTCCTTGAGAGAGACTCACTCACTCTCTCAGCTCGTGGTCCTCCTTGAGAGAGAGAGAGCCGTACGAGTTCTCTTGAGAAACTTCGTCTCAAAAGTTTCTGAAGACGATGCACGTCATTGCTCGACTGTTTGCGGGTCGGGGAACTTTTGTGCATATGAAAGTGCTTGGCTGGCTGGCTGGCTAGCCTCAACTTGTGTGTGAATTCCAGTTCCTGTTTTCGACTGATGTAAGAGATGTAGAGCAAGTAAAAAAAAAATTTTCTATTAATGTCTCAATTTACAGGCCAGTGACTGGAAGAGGCAAAGCAATATGAAGGTTGTTGAATATGCTATGTGTAAGGAGACGAAATTATGGAGATTTTGAGTATTTTGAAATATAACACCTGAGTAAAGCAGCCATGATGTTTCCTCAGTTCCTCTCTTTGTGAGAATTTTTGGTGGATTTACTTTGAGAATTTTGTGTGTGTGCTTGTAGTGTGTGTGTGCATGTGTGTGTGTGTGTGGTGTGTGTGTGTGTGGTGTGTGTGTGGGGTGTGTGTGTGGGGTGTAGTTTGGTGTGGGATGTGTGTGTGGTGTGTGTGTGTGTGTGTGTGGTGTGTAAGTGGGGTGAGTGTGGGGTGTATGTGGTGTGGTATGTGTGTGTGTGTGGGGGAGGGGTGTGTAGTTTGGTGTGGAGTGTGTGGTGTAGTGTGGTGTGGTATGTGTGTGTATGTGTGTGTGTGTGTGTGTGTGTGTGTGTGTGTGTGTGTGTGTGTGTGTGTGTGTGTGTGTTGGTGTGTGTGATGTGGTATGATGTGGTGTGTGTTTGGTGTGGTATGTGTGTGTGTGTGTGTGTGGTGTGGTGTGGTGTGGTGTGGTGTGGTGTGGTGTGGTGTGGTGTGGTGTGGTATGGTATGGTGTGGTGTGTGTGTGTGTGTGTGGTGTGGTGTGTGTTTTCCTAAAGCCTGTTTTGCACTCATTTACAGGTCAACTAATTTATTCACAAACGTACATAATTTAAAGTGAGTTTCCTGAAACATCCAGAGAAATAAATTAACCGCAGTGTTCTCTCTTTTTTTTTCCTCTTGTCCATAAAGTTTTAATGAGAAAAAAAAAAGTATGATTATTTATTATGCATCTGGTTGAGTTTGTCGTTGTGCTATCTTTTTTTTTCAAACCGGGAATGTGTGTGTGTGTGTGTGTGTGTGTGTGTGTGTAGGGAAGAGCAACGACTGCAACCTCGGCTGTGGAGGAGGGACAAGGAGGGGAGGTTAGTCAATGAGAGTAGGTGGGCAGGTGATTCACTTCGTGCTGAAAAACGTTCATTCGATGGGAATATGTGGATGAAACATGGCAGAATGTGGAGATCGGTCGGTTGCTTGGTTCTTTGTCGGGATGCGTCAGTATGTGTTAGGTTAGTGTTGTATTTGCCTCACTATTTAAGGCATGGGAGAGAAATTATAACGGTCAATCCTCGTGTAGATCCCTCCCCGCCCAGAAGCTGGGAAGCAGCGACGAGAGGGGAGCGGCTCCGGTCGTATTTTAGCTCTCCGACACTCCGTGCCCGCTAGGCTGAAAGGTAAGGAGAGCAAAGTGACGGAGTGCCTCCGGGCGCTTTTTTGCCCTCCCATACACTGTGCCCGGTAGGCTGAGAAGTAAGGAGAGCAAAGTGACGGAGCGGCTCCGGGCGCTTTATTGCCCTCAGACACTCTGTGCCCGCTAGGCTGAGAGGAAAGGAGAGCAAAGTGACGGAGCGGCTCCGGGCGCTTTTATGCCCTCCGACACTCTATGCCTGCTAAGCTGAGAGGTAAGGAGTGCAAAGTGACGGAGCACCTCCGGACTATTTTTAGCCCTCCGACACTCTGTGCCCGCTAGGTTGAGAGGTAAGGAGCGCAAAGTGACGGAGCGGCTCCGGGCGATTTTTTGTCCTCCGACACTCTGTGCCCGCTAGGATGACAGGTATAAGAAGTGGACAGTGACGGAGCTGCTCAGGGCGCTTTTTTGCCCTCCGACACTCTGTGCCCGCTAGGCTGAGAGGTAAGGAGAGCAAAGTGACGGAGCGTCTACGGACGCTTTTTAGCCCTCCGATACTCTGTGCCTGCTAGGCTGAGAGGTAAGGAGTGCAAAGTGACGGAGCGCCTACGGGCACTTTTTTGCCCTCCGACACTCTGTGCCCGCTAGGCTGAGAGGTAAGGAGAGCAAAGTGACGGAGCGTCTCCGGACGCTTTTTAGCCCTCCGACACTCTGTGCCCGCTTGGATGAGAGGTAAGTAACGCAAAGTGACGAAGCGCCTCCGGACGCTTTTTAGCCCTCCGACACTCTGTGCCCGCTAGGCTAAGAGGTAAGGAGTGCAAAGTGACGGAGGGCCTTCGAGCACTTTTTTGCCCTCCGACACTCTGTGCCCGCTAGGCTGAGAGGTAAGGAGTGCAAAGTGACGGAGCGCCTCTGGACGCTTTTTAGCCCTCCGACACTCTGTGCCCGCTAGGCTGAGAAGTAAGGAGTGCAAAATGACGGAGCGCCTCCGGGCACTTTTTTGCCCTCCGACACACTGTGCCCGCTCGGCTGAGAGGTAAGTAACGCAAAGTGACGAAGCGCCTCCGGACGCTTTTTAGCCCTCCGACACTCTGTGCCCGCTAGGCTGAGAGGTAAGGAGTGCAAAGTGACAGAGGGCCTCCGAGCACTTTTTTGCCCTCCGACACTCTGTGCCCGCTAGGCTGAGAGGTAAGTAGCGCAAAGTGACGAAGCGGCTCCGGGCGCTTTTCTGCCCTCCGATACTCTGTGCCCGCTAGGCTGAGAGGTGAGGATATAAAAGTGGCGGAGCGTCTCTTTAGCCCTCCGACACTCTATACCCGCTAGGCTAAGAGGTAAGAAGCGGATAGTGACGGAATTGCTTCGGGCGCTTTTTTACCCTCCGACATGCTGTGCCCGCTAGGCTGAGAGGTAAGGAAAGCTAAGTGAAGGAGCGCCTCCGGGCGCATTTTTACCCTCCGACACTCTGTGCCCGCTAGGCTGAGAGGTAACGAGTGCAAAGTGACGGAGCGCCTCCGGGCGCTCTTTAGCCCACCGATACTCTGTGCCCGTAAGGCTGAGAGGTAACGAGAGCAATGTGAGGGAACGGCTCCGGGCGATTTTTTGACCTCCGACACTGTGCCCGCTAGAAAAAGAGGTAAGGAGCGCAAACTGACGGAGCGGCTCCGGGCGCTTTTATACCCTCCGACACTCTGTGTCCGCTAGGCTGAGAGGTAAGGAAAGCAAAGTGACAGAGCGTCTCCGGACGCTTTTTAGCCCTCCGACACTCTGTGCCCACTAGGCTGAGAGGTAAGGAGCGCGAAAAAAAACGGAGCTGCTCCGGGCGCTTTTTTGCCCTCCGACACTCGGTGCCCGCTAGGCTGAGAGGTAAGAAGAGCAAAGTGACGGAGCGGCTCCGGAAGCTTTTATGCCCTCCGACACTCTGTGCCCGCTAAGCTGAGAGGTAAGGAAAGCAAAATGACGAAGTGCCGCCAGACGTTTTTAGCCCTCCGACACTCTGTGCCCGCTAGGCTGAGAGGTAAGGAGTGCAAAGTGACGGAGCGCCTCCGGACGCTTTTTAGCCCTCCGACACTCTGTGCCCGCTAGGCTGAGAGGTAAGGAGTGCAAAGTGACGGAGCGCCTATGTGCACTTTTTTGCCCTCCGACACACTCTGCCCGCGAGGCTGAGAGGTAAGGAGCGCAAAGTGACGGAGCGGCTCAGGGCGCTTTTTTGCCCTCCGACACTCTGTGCCCGCTAGGCTGAGAGGTAAGGAGAGCAAAGTGACGAAGCGGCTCCGGGCGCTTTTATGCCCTCCGACACTCTGTGCCCGCTAAGCTGAGAGGTAAGGAGAGCAAAGTGACAGAGCGTCTCCGGACGCTTTTTAGCCCTCCGACACTCTGTGCCCACTAGGCTGAGAGGTAAGGAGCGCAAAAAAAACGGAGCTGCTCCGGGCGCTTTTATACCCTCCGACACTCTGTGTCCGCTAGGCTGAGAGGTAAGGAAAGCAAAGTGACAGAGCGTCTCCGGACGCTTTTTAGCCCTCCGACACTCTGTGCCCACTAGGCTGAGAGGTAAGGAGCGCAAAAAAAACGGAGCTGCTCCGGGCGCTTTTTTGCCCTCCGACACTCGGTGCCCGCTAGGCTGAGAGGTAAGAAGAGCAAAGTGACGGAGCGGCTCCGGAAGCTTTTATGCCCTCCGACACTCTGTGCCCGCTAAGCTGAGAGGTAAGGAAAGCAAAATGACGAAGTGCCGCCGGACGTTTTTAGCCCTCCGACACTCTGTGCCCGCTAGGCTGAGAGGTAAGGAGTGCAAAGTGACGGAGCGCCTCCGGACGCTTTTTAGCCCTCCGACACTCTGTGCCCGCTAGGCTGAGAGGTAAGGAGTGCAAAGTGACGGAGCGCCTACGTGCACTTTTTTGCCCTCCGACACACTCTGCCCGCGAGGCTGAGAGGTAAGGAGCGCAAAGTGACGGAGCGGCTCAGGGCGCTTTTTTGCCCTCCGACACTCTGTGCCCGCTAGGCTGAGAGGTAAGGAGAGCAAAGTGACGAAGCGGCTCCGGGCGCTTTTATGCCCTCCGACACTCTGTGCCCGCTAAGCTGAGAGGTAAGGAGAGCAAAATGACGGAGCGCCGCCGGACGCTTTTTAGCCCTCCGACACTCTGTGCCCGCTAGGCTGAGAGGTAAGGAGTGCAAAGGGACGGAGCGCCTCCGGACGCTTTTTATCCCTCCGACACTCTGTGCCCGCTAGGCTGAGAGGTAAGGAGTGCAAAGTGACTGAGCGCTTACGTGCACTTTTTTGCCCTCCGACACTCTGTGCCCGCTAGGCTGAGAGGTAAGGAGAGCAAAGTGACGGAGCGTCTCCGGACGCTTTTTAGCCCTCCGACACTCTGTGCCCGCTAGGCTGAGAGGTTAGGAGCGCAAAGTGACGGAGCGGCTCTGGGTGCTTTTTTGCCTCCGACTCTTATGCCCGCTAGGCTGAGAGGTAAGGCGAGCAAAGTGACGGAGCGGCTCCGGCGCTTTTTAGCCCTCCGACACTCTGTGCCCGCTAGGCTGAGAGGTTAGGAGTGCAAAGTGACGGAGCATCTCCGGGAACTTTTTTGCCCTACGACACTCTGTGCGCGCTACGCTGAGAGGTAAGGAAAGCAAAGTGACGGAGCGTCTCCGGACGCTCTTTAGCCCTCCGACACTCTGTGCCCGCTAGGATGAGAGGTATAAGAGGCGGATGGTGACGGAGCTGCTCCGGGCGCTTTTTTGCCCTCCGACACTCTGTGCCCGCTAGGCTGAGAGGTAAGGAGATCAAAGTAACGGAGCGCCTCCGGGCGCATTTTTGCCCTCCGACACACTGTGCCCTCTAGGCTGAGAGGTAAGGAGTGCAAATTGACGGAGCGGCTACGGGCGCTTTTTTGCCCTCCGACACTCTGTGCCCGCTAGGCTGAGAGGTAAGGA
Source organism: Panulirus ornatus (assembly GCF_036320965.1). Taxonomy (NCBI): domain Eukaryota; kingdom Metazoa; phylum Arthropoda; class Malacostraca; order Decapoda; family Palinuridae; genus Panulirus; species Panulirus ornatus. The sequence goes on from NC_092275.1 coordinate 17,703,154, forward strand.
GCGCAAAGTGACGGAGCGGCTTCGGACGCTTTTTAGCCCTCCGACACTCTGTGCCTGCTTGGCTGAGAGGTAAGGAGTGCAAAGTGACGGAGCGCCTCCGGACGCTTTTTAGCCCTCCGACACTCTGTGCCCGCTAGGCTGAGAGCTAAGGAGTGCAAAGTGACGGAGCGCCTATGGGCACTTTTTTGCCCTCCGACAAACTCTGCCCGCTAGGCTGAGAGGTAAGGAGCGAAAAGTGACGGAGCGGCTCAGGGCGCTTTTTTGCCCTCCGACACTCTGTGCCCACTAGGCTGAGAGGTAAGGAGAGGAAAGTGACGGAGCGGCTCCGGGCTGTTTTATGCCCTCCGACACTCTGTGCCCGCTAAGCTGAGAGGTAAGGAGAGCAAAATGACGGAGCGCCGCCGGACGATTTTTAGCCCTCCGACACTCTGTGCCCGCTAGGCTGAGAGGTAAGGAGTGCAAAGTGACGGAGCGTCTCCGGACGCTTTTTAGCCCTCCGACACTCTGTGCCCGCTAGGCTGAGAAGTGAGGAGCGCAAAGTGACGGAGAGGCTCCGGGTGCTTTTTTGCCTCCGACTCTCTATGCCCGATAGGCTGAGAGGTAAGGAGAGCAAAGTGACGGAGCGCCTCCGGACGCTTTTTAGCCCTTCGTCACTCTGTGCCCGCTAGGCTGAGAGGTAAGGAGTGCAAAGTGACGGAGCGCCTCCGGAGCTTTTTAGCCCTCCGACACTCTGTGCCCGCTAGGCTGAGAGGTAAGGAGTGCAAAGTGACGGAGCGTCTCCGGACGCTTTTTAGCCCTCCGACACTCTGTGCCCGCTAGGCTGAGAAGTGAGGAGCGCAAAGTGACGGAGAGGCTCCGGGTGCTTTTTTGCCTCCGACTCTCTATGCCCGATAGGCTGAGAGGTAAGTAACGAAAAGTGACGAAGCGCCTCCGGACGCTTTTTAGCCCTCCGACACTCTGTGCCCGCTAGGCTGAAAGGTAAGGAGTGCAAAGTGACGGAGGGCCTCCGAGCACTTTTTTGCCCTCCGACACTCTGTGCCCGCTAGGCTGAGAGGTAAATAGCGCAAAGTGACGGAGTGGCTCCGGGCGCTTTTATGCCCTCCGACACTCTGTGCCCACTAGGATGAGAGGTATAAGAAGCGGATGGTGACGGAGCTGCTCCGGGCGATTTTTTATCCTCCGACACTCTGTGCCCGCTAGGCTGAGAGGTAAGGAGATCAAAGTAACGGAGCACCTCCGGGCGCTTTTTTGCCCTTCGACACACTGTGCCCGCTAGGCTGAGAGGTAAGGAGAGCAAAGTGACGGAGCGCCTACGGGCACTTTTTTGCCCTCCGACAATCTGTGCCCGCTACTCTGAGAGGTAAGTAGCGCAAAGTGACGGAGCGGCTCAGGGCGCTTTTTTGCCCTCCGACACTCTGTGCCCGCTAGGCTGAGAGGTAAGGAAAGCAAAGTGACGGAGCGGCTCCGGGCTGTTTTATGCCCTCCGACAATCTGTGCCCGCTAAGCTGAGAGGTAAGGAGAGCAAACTGACGGAGCGCCGCCGGACGATTTTTAGCCCTCCGACACTCTGTGCTCGCTAGGCTGAGAGGTAAGGAGTGCAAAGTGACGGAGCGCCTCCGGACGCTTTTTAGCCCTCCGACACTCTGTGCCCGCTAGGCTGAAAGGTAAGGAGTGCAAAGTGACGGAGCGTCTCCGGACGCTTTTTAGCCCTCCGACACTTTGTGCCCGCTAGGCTGAGAGGTGAGGAGCGCAAAGTGACGGAGCGGCTCCGGGTGCTTTTTTGCCTCCGACTCTCTATGCCCGATAGGCTGAGAGGTAAGAAGAGCAAAGTGACGGAGCGCCGCCGGACGCTTTTTAGCCCTTCGTCACTCTGTGCCCGCTAGGCTGAGAGGTAAGGAGTGCAAAGTGACGGAGCGCCTCCGGGCACTTTTTTCCCCTCCAACACTCTGTGCCCGCTAGGCTTAGAGGTAAGGAGAGCAAAGTGACGGAGAGTCTCCAGGCACTTTTTTGCCCTCCGACACTCTGTGCCCGTTAGGCTGAGAGGTAAGGAGTGCAAAGTGACGGAGGGCCTCCGAGCACTTTTTTGCCCTCCGACACTCTGTGCCCGCTAGGCTGAGAGGTAAATAGCGCAAAGTGACGGAGCGGCTCCGGGCGCTTTTATGCCCTCCGACACTCTGTGCCCGCTAAGGTGACAGGTAAGGAGAGCAAAATGACGGAGCGCCGCCGGACGCTTTTTAGCCCTCCGACACTCTGTGCCCACTAGGATGAGAGGTATAAGAAGCGGATGGTGACGGAGCTGCTCCGGGCGATTTTTTATCCTCCGACACTCTGTGCCCGCTAGGCTGAGAGGTAAGGAGATCAAAGTAACGGAGCACCTCCGGGCGCTTTTTTGCCCTTCGACAAACTGTGCCCGCTAGCCTGAGAGGTAAGGAGTGCAAAGTGACGGAGCGCCTACGGGCACTTTTTTGCCCTCCGACAAACTCTGCCTGCTAGGCTGAGAGGTAAGGAGTGCAAAGTGACGGAGCGGCTCAGGGCGCTTTTTTGCCCTCCGACACTCTGTGTCCACTAGGCTGAGAGGTAAGGAGAGCAAAGTGACGGAGCGGCTCCGGGCTGTTTTATGCCCTCCGACAATCTGTGCCCGCTAAGCTGAGAGGTAAGGAGAGCAAAATGACGGAGCGCCACCGGACGATTTTTAGCCCTCCGACACTCTGTGCCCGCTAGGCTGAGAGGTAAGGAGTGCAAAGTGACGGAGCGCCTCCGGAGCTTTCTAGCCCTCCGACACTCTGTGCCCGCTAGGCTGAGAGGTAAGGAGTGCAAAGTGACGGAGCGTCTCCGGACACTTTTTAGCCCTCCGACACTTTGTGCCCGATAGGCTGAGAGGTAAGTAGTGCAAATTGACGGAGCGGCTCCGGGCGCTTTTTTCCCCTCCGACACTCTGTGCCCGCTAGGCCGAGAGGTAAGGAGTGCAAAGTGACGGAGCGCCTCCGGACGCTTTTTAGCCCTTCGTCACTCTGTGCCCGCTAGGCTGAGAGGTAAGGAGTGCAAAGTGACGGAGCACCTCCGGGCACTTTTTTCCCCTCCAACAATCTGTGCCCGCTAGGCTGAGAGGTAAGGAGAGCAAAGTGACGGAGAGTCTCCAGGTACTTTTTTGCCCTCCGACACACTGTGCCCGATAGGCTGAGAGGTAAGTAACGAAAAGTGACGAACCGCCTCCGGACGCTTTTTAGCCCTTCGACACTCTGTGCTCGCTAGGCTGAGAGGTAAGGAGTGCAAAGTGACGGAGGGCCTCCGAGCACTTTTTTGCCCTTCGACACTCTGTGCCCGCTAGGCTGAGAGGTAAATAGCGCAAAGTGACGGAGCGGCTCCGGGCGCTTTTATGCCCTCCGACACTCTGTGCCCGCTAAGGTGAGAGGTAAGGAGAGCAAAATGACGGAGCTCCGCCGGACGCTTTTTAGCCCTCCGACACTCTGTGCCCACTAGGATGAGAGGTATAAGAAGCGGATGGTGACGGAGCTGCTCCGGGCGACTTTTTATCCTCCGACACTCTGTGCCCGCTAGGCTGAGAGGTAAGGAGATCAAAGTAACGGAGCACCTCTGGGCGCTTTTTTGCCCTTCGACACACTGTGCCCGCTAGGCTGAGAGGTAAGGAGTGCAAAGTGACGGAGCGCCTACGGGCACTTTTTTGCCCTCCGACACTCTGTGCCCGCTACTCTGAGAGGTAAGTACCGCAAAGTGACGGAGCGGCTCAGGGCGCTTTTTTGCCCTCCGACACTCTGTGATCGCTAGGCTGAGAGGTAAGGAGAGCAAAGTGACGGAGCGGCTCTCGGCTGTTTTATGACCTCCGACAATCTGTGCCCGCTAAGCTGAGAGGTAAGGAGAGGAAAATGACGGAGCGCCGCCGGACGATTTTTAGCCCTCCGACACTCTGTGCCCGCTAGGGTGAGAGGTAAGGAGTGCAAAGTGACGGAGCACCTCCGGACGCTTTTTAGCCCTCCGACACTCTGTGCCCGCTAGGCTGAGAGGTAAGGAGTGCAAAGTGACGGAGCGTCTCCGGACGCTTTTTAGCCCTCCGACACTTTGTGCCCGCTAGGCTGAGAGGTGAGGAGCGCAAAGTGACGGAGCGGCTCCGGGTGCTTTTTTGCCTCAGAGTCTCTATGCCCGATAGGCTGAGAGGTAAGGAGAGCAAAGTGACGGAGCGGCTCCGGCGCTTTTTAGCCCTCCGACACTCTGTGCCCGATAGGCTGAGAGGTAAGGAGTGCAAAGTGACGGAGCGCCTCCGGGGACTTTTTTGCCCTCCGACACTCTGTGCCCGCTACTCTGAGAGGTAAGTAGCGCAAAGTGACGGAGCGGCTCCGGGAGCTTTTCTGCCCTCCGACACTCTGTGCCCGCTAGGCTGAGAGGTAAGGAGAGCAAAGAGACGGAGCACCGCCGGACGCTCTTTACCCCTCCGACACTCTGTGCCCACTAGGATGAGAGGTATAAGAAGCGGATGGTGACGGAGCTGCTCCGGGCGATTTTTTATCCTCCGACACTCTGTGCCCGCTAGGCTGAGAGGTAAGGAGAACAAAGTAACGGAGCACCTCCGGGCGCTTTTTTGCCCTCCGACACACTGTGCCCGCTAGGCTCAGAGGGAAGGAGTGCAAATTGACGGAGCGCCTCCGGACGCTTTTTAGCCCTTCGTCACTCCGTGCCCGCTAGGCTGAAAGGTAAGGAGTGCAAAGTGACGGAGCGCTTCCGGGCACTTTTTTGCCCTACGACACTCTGTGCCCGCTAGTTTGAGAGGTAAGGAGAGCAAAGTGACGGAGAGTCTCCGGGCACTTTTTTGCCCTACGACACACTGTGCCCGCTAGGCTGAGAGGTAAGTAACGAAAAGTGACGAAGCGCCTCTGGACGCTTTTTAGCCCTCCGACACTCTGTGCCCGCTAGGCTGAGGGTAAGGAGTGCAAAGTGACGGAGGGCCTCCGAGCACTTTTTTGCTCTCCGAAACTCTGTGCCCGCTAGGCTGAGAGGTAAGTAGCGCAAAGTGAAGGAGCGCCTCCGGGCAATTTTCTGCCCTCAGAGAGACTGTGCTCGCTAGGCTGAGAGGTAAGGAGAGCAAAGTGGCGGAGGGTCTCCGGACGCTCTTTAGCACTTTTTTGCCCTACGACACACTGTGCCCGCTAGGCTGAGAGGTAAGTAACGAAAAGTGACGAAGCGCCTCTGGACGCTTTTTAGCCCTCCGACACTCTGTGCCCGCCAGGCTGAGAGGTAAGGAGAGCAAAGTGACGGAGGGCCTCCGAGCACTTTTTTGCCCTCCGACACTCTGTACCCGCTAGGCTAAGAGGTAAGAAGCGGATAGTGACGGAGCTTCTTAGGACGCTTTTTTAACCTCCGACATTCTGTGCCCGCTAGGCTGAGAGGTAAGGAGAGCAAAGTGACGGAGCGCCTCCGGGCACTTTTTTACCCTCCGACACTATGTGCCCGCTAGGCTGAGATGTAAGGAAAGCAAAGTGACGGAGCGTCTCCGGACGGTTTTTAACTCTGCGACACTCTGTGCCCGTTAGGCTGAGAGGTAACTAGTGCAAAGAGAAGTAGCGCCTCCTGGTGCTCTTTAGCCCCCCGACACTCTGTGCCAGCTAAGCTGAGAGGTAAGGAGAGCAATGTGAGGGAACGGCTCCGGGCGCTTTTTTGACCTCCGACACTCTGTCCGCTAGGCTGAGAGGTAAGGAGTGCAAAGTGACGGAGCGGCTCCGGGCGCTTTTTTGCCCTCCGACACACTCTGCAAGCTAGGCTGAGAGGTAAGGAGAACAAAGTGACGAAGCGCCTCCGGGCGCTTTTTTGCCGTCCGACACACTCTGCAAGCTAGGCTGAGAGCTAAGGAGCCCAAATTGAAGGAGCGGTTCAGGGCGCTTTTTTGCCCTCCGACACTCTGTGCCCGCTAGGCTGAGAGTTAAGGAGAGCAAAGTGACGGAGCGGCTCCGGGCGCTTTTATGCCCTCCGACACTCTGTGCCCGCTAGGGTGAGAGGTAAGGAGTGCAAAGTGACGGAGCGTCTCCGGACGCTCTTTAGCCCTCCGACACTTTGTGCCCGCTAGGCTGAGAGGTGAGGAGCGCAAAGTGACGGAGCGGCTCCGGGTGCTTTTTTGCCTCCGACTCTCTATGCCCGATAGGCTGAGAGGTAAGGAGAGCAAAGTGACGGAGCGGCTCCGGCGCTTTTTAGCCCGCCGACACTCTGTGCCCGATAGGCTGAGAGGTAAGGAGAGGAAAGTGACGGAGCGCCTCCGGGGACTTTTTTGCCCTCCGACACTCTGTGCCCGCTACTCTGAGAGGTAAGTAGCGCAAAGTGACGGAGCGCCTCCGGACGCTTTTTAGCCCTCCGACACTCTGTGCCCGCTAGGCTGAGAGCTAAGGAGTGCAAAGTGACGGAGCGCCTACGGGCACTTTTTTGCCCTCCGACAAACTCTGCCCGCTAGGCTCAGAGGTAAGGAGCACAAAGTGACGGAGCGGCTCAGGGCGCTTTTTTGCCCTCCGACACTCTGCGCCCACTAGGCTGAGAGGTAAGGAGAGGAAAGTGACGGAGCGGCTCCGGGCTGTTTTATGCCCTCCGACAATCTGTGCCCGCTAAGCTGAGAGGTAAGGAGAGCAAAATGACGGAGCGCCGCCGGACGATTTTTAACCCTCCGACACTCTGTGCCCGCTAAGCTGAGAGGTAAGGAGTGCAAAGTGACGGAGCGCCTCCGGAGCTTTTTAGCCCTCCGACACTCTGTGCCCGCTAGGCTGAGAGTTAAGGAGTGCAAAGTGACGGAGCGTCTTCGGACGCTTTTTAGCCCTCCGACACTCTGTGCCCGCTAGGCTGAGAAGTGAGGAGCGCAAAGTGACGGAGCGGCTCCGGGTGCTTTTTTGCCTCCGACTCTTTATGCCCGATAGGCTGAGAGGTAAGGAGAGCAAAGTGACGGAGCGCCGCCGGACGCTTTTTAGCCCTTTGTCACTCTGTGCCCGCTAGGCTGAGAGGCAAGGAGTGCAAAGTGACGGAGCGCCTCCGGGCACTTTTTTCCCCTCCAACACTCTGTGCCCGCTAGGCTGAGAGGTAAGGAGAGCAAAGTGACGGAGAGTCTCCAGGCACTTTTTTGCCCTCCGACACACTGTGCCCGATAGGCTGAGAGGTAAGTAACGAAAAGTGACGAAGCGCCTCCGGACGCTTTTTAGCCCTCCGACACTTGTGCTCCGCGAGGCTGAGAGAGGCAAGGAGCGATTGAGGGCCTCCGACACTTTTTGCCCTCCGACGAGTGCCCGCAAGGCTGAGAGTAAGTCCGGCAATTTTGGACCGGCTCCGGCCTTCTTAGCCTCCGAATCTGTGCCATGAGGTGAGGTAAGGAGGCAATATGACCGCCGACCCTGGCACTGCTAAGTAGCCCTCAATCTGTGCCCCGGTGATTTAAGCCCGGATGACGAGCTGCCCGGCTGATTTAACGCAAATCGTCGCCCGGCGCTTGAGTACTCAGACACAGTCGAGCCCTCTGGGGTTAGTCCAGACGACCTGCCCGGGCTTTTACGTCACTCGCCGTAGCTGAGAGGTAGGGGCATTTGTGACCCTCCGACACTTTTGCCCTAGGCTGGCGTAGGAGAGAAGTGCGGAGCAAGGGCGTTATGCCCGCACATTTGCCCTGCAACACTGGAGTAGGAGAGAAGAGGAAGAACGAAAGTGTAGCCCTCCGACCTTTTGCCCGCACTGGGCTAGGGTGAAGAGTAGGAGCGCATGACTTTTTGGCCTCCGACACTTTTGCTCCGCCTAGGCGCTAGGCTAAGGAGTGTAAAGTGAGGAGGAGTCCATTTTGCCTCGACGTCCGAGGTGGAGGTAAACAATGCGAGCTGCCTTTTGCCTCGACACCTGCTACTGAGAGTAAGGAGCAGTGCGGGGGCCCGACTTTTTCCCGACTCTGTGCCCGTAGGCTAGAGTAACGATAGGGCCCTTTTCTCGAACCTCGAAGAACAAACGGCGCTCGACTTTTCCTCGCCCTGCCGTAGGCTGAGAGTAGGCAAGGCGGAGGTTCGACCTTCCCCTGTCCTGTGGGTAAGCGAGTGAGAGCTCGGGCTTACTCGCACTCGTGCGCAGGCTGAGGTGGAGCAGTAGGCTCGGCTTTTGCCCGAACGTCGTAGCAGAGGAAGAGCAAGAGAGTCGGCTTTCCCCAACTGCGCTAGTAGAGGTAGGCAAGTAGGAGGTCGATTTTCCCACTTCCGCTGCGATAGACAAGCGAGCTCGCCTTTGCTCGCACTCTTCCCTAGCTAGTAGAGCAGACGAGCGCCTCGAGTTTAGCCCTCTCGTGCCCTAGGCTAGAGGTAGGAGAAATGCGCCTCCGGATTTTCCCACACCGCCGCTTGAGTAAGGGCATGGAGTCGCTTTTGAACACTGTCGCTGTAGTAAAGAAGAGAGGCCCGGCTTTCCCGACACTTTGCCCTGCTAAGAAGTGAAGTAGGCTCGCACTTTTGCTCCGACATCTTCGAGCTGAGGGTAGAGCAAAGTGAGAGCGCTCCGCTTTTGCCCGACACTGCTAGTAGGAAACAAAGTGGCGTCGGCCTTGCTTTTTCCCTACGCCGCGCTAGGGAGAGTAGAGACAAGGCAAAGTGACGGAGCGCCTCCGGGCACTTTTTTCCCTCCGACACTCTGTGCCCGCTAGGCTGAGAGGTAAGGAGAGCAAAGTGCGGAGCGTCTCCGGAGCGCTTTTTAGCCCTACGACACTCTGTGCCCGCTAGGCTGAGAGGTAAGAGAGCAAAGGACGGAGCGCTCCGGGCCTTTAGCCCCCGACACTCTGTGCCAGCTAGCTGAGAGGTAAGAAGAGCAAGTGACGGAACGGCTCCGGGCGCTTTTTTACCTCCGACACTCTGTCCGCTAGGCTGAGAGGTAAGGAGTGCAAAGTGACGGAGCCTCCGGGCGCTTTTTTGCCCTCCGACACACTTGCCGCTAGGCTGAGAGGTAAGGAGGCAAAGTGAAGGAGCGCTCAGGGCGCTTTTTTGCCCTCCGACACTCTGTGCCCGCTAGGCTGAGAGTAAGGAGAGCAAAGTGACGGAGCGCTCCGGGCACTTTTTTGCCCTCCGACACATCTGTGCCCGCTAGGGCTGAGAGGTAAGGAGACGCAAAAGTGACGGAGCGCCTTCGGGCGCTCTTTTGCCCTCCGACACTCTGTCCCGGCTAGGCTGAGAGGTAAGGAGAGCAAAGTAACGAGCGTCCTCCGAAACTAAAAAGCTTTTTAAGCCTCCGACACCTGTGACCGCTAGGCTGAGAGGTTAAGGGAGAGCAAAGTGACGGAGAGCGTCTCCGGGCGCTTTTTGTACCTTACCTCGACATACCTGGTGCCCGCTAGGCTGAGAGGTAAGGAGAGCAAAGTGACGGAGCGTCGCCGGACGCTTTTAGCCCTCCTGACACTCTGTGCCCGCTAGCTGAGAGGTAAAGGAGTACCAAGTGACAGAGCGCCCCGGGCGTTCATTACCCCCCGACACGTCTCTGCCCGCGAGGCTGAGAGGTAAGGAGATAATATGAAAAACGGCTCCGGGCGCTTTTTTACACCTCCGACACTGTGCCCGTTAGGCTGAGAGTAAGGAGCGCAAAGTGACGGAGTGTCTCCGGGCGCTTTTTTGCCCTCCGACACCTGTGCCCGCTAGGCTGAGAGGTAAGGAGAGCAAAGTGACGGAGCGGCTCCGGACGCTTTTTTGCCCTCCGACACTCTGTGCCCGCTAGGCTGAGAGGTAAGGAGAGCAAAGTGACGGAGCGGCTCCGGGCGCTTTTATGCCCTCCGACACTCTGTGCCCGCTAGGCTGAGAGGTAAGGAGAGCAAAGTGACGGAGCGTCTCCGGACGCTTTTTAGCCCTCCGACACTCTGTGCCCGCTAGGCTGAGAGGTAAGGAGTGCAAAGTGACGGAGCGCCTCCGGACGCTTTTTAGCCCTCCGACACTCTGTGCCCGCTAGGCTGAGAGGTAAGGAGTGGAAAGTGAAGGACCGCCTCCGGGCACTTTTTTGCCCCCCGACACTCTGTGCCCGCTAGGCTGAGAGGTAAGGAGAGCAAAGTGACGGAGGGTCTCCGGGCGCTTTTTTGCCCTCCGACACACTGTGCCCGCTAGGCTGAGAGGTAAGGAGAGCAAAAGTGACGGAGCGCCTCCGGACGCTTTTTAGCCCTCCGACACTCTGTGCCCGCTAGGCTGAGAGGTAAGGAGTGCAAAGTGACGGAGGGCCTCCGAGCACTTTTTTGCTCTCCGACACTCTGTGCCCGCTAGGCTGAGAGGTAAGTAGCGCAAAGTGAAGGAGCGCCTCCGGGCAATTTTCTGCCCTCAGAGAGACTGAGCTTGCTAGGCTGAGAGGTAAGGAGAGCAAAGTGGCGGAGCGTCTCCGGACGCTCTTTAGCACTTTTTTGCCCTACGACACTCTGTGCCCGCTAGGCTGAGAGGTAAGGAGAGCAAAGTGACGGAGAGTCTCCGGGCACCTTTTTGCCCTCCGACACATTGTCCCCGCTAGGCTGAGAGGTAAGTAACGAAAAGTGACGAAGCGCCTCCGGACGCTTTTTAGCCCTCCGACACTCTGTGCCCGCTAGGCTGAGAGGTAAGGAGTGCAAAGTGACGGAGGGCCTCCGAGAACTTTTTTGCCCTACGACACTCTGTGCCCGCTAGGCTGAGAGGTAAGTAGCGCAAAGTGAAGGAGCGCCTCCGGGCAATTTTCTGCCCTCAGAGAGACTGTGCCCGCTAGGCTGAGAGGTAAGGAGTGCAAAGTGACGGAGCGCCTCCGGGCACTTTTTTCCCTACGACACTCTGTGCCCGCTAGGCTGAGAGGTAAGGAGAGCAAAGTGACGGAGGGCCTCCGAGCACTTTTTTGCCCTCCGACACTCTGTACCCGCTAGGCTAAGAGGTAAGAAGCGGATAGTGACGGAGCTTCTCAGGACGCTTTTACCTCCGACATTCTGTGCCCGCTAGGCTGAGAGGTAAGGAGACAAAGTGACGGAGCGCCTCCGGGCACTTTTTTACCCTCCGACACTCTGTGCCCGCTAGGCTGAGAGGTAAGGAGAGCAAAGTGACGGAGCGTCTCCGGACGGTTTTTAACGCTACGACACTCTGTGCCCGCTAAGCTGAGAGGTAACTAGTGCAAAGAGAAGGAGCGCCTCCTGGTGCTCTTTAGCCCCCCGACACTCTGTGCCAGCTAAGCTGAGAGGTAAGGAGAGCAATGTGAGGGAACGGCTCCGGGCGCTTTTTTGACCTCCGACACTCTGTCCGCTAGGCTGAGAGGTAAGGAGTGCAAAGTGACGGAGCGGCTCCGGGCGCTTTTTTGCCCTCCGACACACTCTGCAAGCTAGGCTGAGAGGTAAGGAGAACAAAGTGAAGGAGCGGATCAGGGCGCTTTTTTGCCCTCCGACACTCTGTGCCCGCTAGGCTGAGAGTTAAGGAGAGCAAAGTGACCGAGCGGCTCCGGGCGCTTTTATGCCCTCCGACACTCTGTGCCCGCTACGCTGAGAGGTAAGGAGTTCAAAGTGACGGAGCGCCTCCGGACGCTTTTTAGCCCTCCGACACTCTGTGCCCGCTAGGCTGAGAGGTAAGGAGTGCAAAGTGACGGAGCGCCTCCGGACGCTTTTTAGCCCTCCGACACTCTGTGCCCGCTAGGCTGAGAGGTAAGGAGTGGAAAGTGAAGGACCGCCTCTGGGCACTTTTTTGCCCCCCGACACTCTGTGCCCGCTAGGCTGAGAGGTAGGGAGTGAAAAGTGACGAGCGTCTCCCGACGCTTTCTAGCCCTCCGACACTCTGTGCAGGCTAGGCTGAGAGGTAAGGAGAGCAAAGTGACGGAGCGCCTCCGGCGCTCATTAGCCCCCGACACTCTGTGCCCGCTAGGCTGAGAGGTAAGGAGAGTAATATGAGAGAACGGCTCCGGGCGCTTTTTTGACCTCCGACACTGTGCCCGCTAGGCTGAGAGGTAAGGAGCGCAAAGTGACGGAGCGCCTCCGGGCGCTTTTTTGACCTCCGACATACTGTGCCCGCTAGGCTGAGAGGTAAGGAGAGCAAAGTTACGGAGCGTCTCCGGACGCTTTTTAGCCCTCCGACACCCTGTGCCCGCTAGGCTGAGAGGTAAGGAGAGCAAAGTTACGGAGCGTCTCCGGACGCTTTTTAGCCCTCCGACACTCTGTGCCCGCTAGGCTGAGAGGTAAGGAGTGCAAAGTGACGGAGCGCCTCCGGGCGCTCTTTAGCCCCCCGACACTCTGTGCCCGCTAGGCTGAGAGGTAAGGAGAGCAAAGTGACGGAGCGCTCCGGGCGCTTTTTAGCCTCCGACACTCTGTGCCCGCTAGGCTGAGAGGTAAGGAGCGCAAAGTGACGGAGCGGCTCCGGGCGCTTTTTTGACCTCCGACATACTGTGCCCGCTAGGCTGAGAGGTAAGGAGAGCAAAGTGACGGAGCGTCTCCGGCGCTTTTTAGCCCTCCGACACTCTGTGCCCGCTAGGCTGAGAGGTAAGGAGAGCAAAGTGACGGAGCGTCTCCGGACGCTTTTTAGCCCTCCGACACCCTGTGCCCGCTAGGCTGAGAGGGTAAGGAGAGCAAAGTTACGGAGCGACTCCGGACGCTTTTTAGCCCTCCGACACTCTGTGCCCGCTAGGCTGAGAGGTAAGGAGAGCAAAGTGACGGAGCGCCTCCGGGCACTTTTTTACCCTCCGACACTCTGTGCCCGCTAGGCTGAGATGTAAGGAGAGGAAAGTGACGGAGCGTCTCCGGGCGGTTTTTAACTCTACGACACTCTGTGCCCGCTAGGCTGAGAGGTAACTAGTGCAAAGAGAAGGAGCGCCTCCTGGCGCTCTTTAGCCCCCCGACACTCTGTGCCAGCTAAGCTGAGAGGTAAGGAGAGCAATGTGAGGGAACGGCTCCGGGCGCTTTTTTGACCTCCGACACTGTGCCCGCTATGCTGAGAGGTAAGGATTGCAAAGTGACGGAGCGGCTCCGGGTGCTTTTTTGCCCTCCGACACACTCTGCAAGCTAGGCTGAGAGGTAAGGAGAACAAAGTGACGAAGCGCCTCCGAGCGCTTTTTTGCCGTCCGACACACTCTGCAAGCTAGGCTGAGAGGTAAGGAGCGCAAAGTGAAGGAGTGGATCAGGGCGCTTTTTTGCCCTCCGACACTCTGTGCCCGCTAGGCTGAGAGGTAAGGAGAGCAAAGTGACGGAGCGGCTCCGGGCGCTTTTATGCCCTCCGACACTCTGTGCCCGCTAGGCTGAGAGGTAAGGAGAGCAAAGTGACGGAGCGCCTCCGGACGCTTTTTAGCCCTCCGACACTCTGTGCCCGCTAGGCTGAGAGGTAAGGAGTGCAAAGTGACGGAGCGCCTCCGGACGCTTTTTAGCCCTCCGACACTCTGTGCCCGCTAGGCTGAGAGGTAAGGAGTGGAAAGTGAAGGACCGCCTCTGGGCACTTTTTTGCCCCCCGACACTCTGTGCCCGCTAGGATGAGAGGTAGGGAGTGAAAAGTGACATAGCGTCTCCCGAAGCTTTCTAGCCCTCCGACACTCTGTGCAGGCTAGGCTGAGAGGTAGGAGAGCAAAATGACGGAGCGCCTCCGGGCGCTCATTAGCCCCCCGACACTCTGTGCCCGCTAGGCTGAGAGGTAAGGAGAGTAATATGAGGGAACGGCTCCGGGCGCTTTTTTGACCTCCGACACTGTGCCCGCTAGGCTGAGAGGTAAGGAGCGCAAAGTGACGGAGCGGCTCCGGGCGCTTTTTTGACCTCCGACATACTGTGCCCGCTAGGCTGAGAGGTAAGGAGAGCAAAGTTACGGAGCGTCTCCGGACACTTTTTAGCCCTCCGACACCCTGTGCCCGCTAGGCTGAGAGGTAAGGAGAGCAAAGTTACGGAGCGTCTCCGGACGCTTTTTAGCCCTCCGACACTCTGTGCCCGCTAGGCTGAGAGGTAAGGAGTGCAAAGTGACGGAGCGCCTCCGGGCTCTTTTTTGCCCTCCGACACTCTGTGCCCGCTAGGCTGAGAGGTAAGGAGAGCAAAGTGACGGAGCGCCTCCGGGCGCTTTCTTGCCCTCCGACACTCTGTGCCCGCTAGGCTGAGAGGTAAGGAGAGCAAAATGACGGAGCGCCTCCGGGCGCTTTTAGCCCTCCGACACTCTGTGCCCGCTAGGCTGAGAGGTAAGGAGAGCAAAGTGACGGAGCGCCTCCGGGCGCTTTTTAGCCCTCCGACACTCTGTGCCCGCTAGGCTGAGAGGTAAGGAGAGCAAAGTGACGGAGCGACTCCGGGCGCTTTTTTGCCCTCCGACACTCTGTGCCCGCTAGGCTGAGAGGTAAGGAGAGCAAAGTGACGGAGCGTCTCCGGACGCTTTTTAGCCCTCCGACACTCTGTGCCCGCTAGGCTGAGAGGTAAGGAGAGCAAAGTGACGGAGCGGCTCCGGGCGCTTTTTAGCCCTCCGACACTCTGTGCCCGCTAGGCTGAGAGGTAAGGAGAGCAAAGTGACGGAGCGCCTCCGGACGCTTTTTAGCCCTCCGACACTCTGTGCCCGCTAGGCTGAGAGGTAAGGAGAGCAAAGTGACGGAGCGCCTCCGGACGCTTTTTAGCCCTCCGACACTCTGTGCCCGCTAGGCTGAGAGGTAAGGAGAGCAAAGTGAAGGACCGCCTCCGGGCACTTTTTTGCCCCCCGACACTCTGTGCCCGCTAGGCTGAGAGGTAAGGGAGTGCAAAGTGACGAGCGTCTCCCGACGCTTTTTAGCCCTCCGACACTCTGTGCCGCTAGGCTGAGAGGTAGGAGAGCAAAGTGACGGAGCGACTCCGGCGCTTCATTGCCCCCCGACACTCTGTGCCCGCTAGGCTGAGAGGTAAGGAGAGTAAAGTGAAGAAGCGCCTCCGGGCGCTTTTTAGCCCTCCGACACTCTGTGCCCGCTAGGCTGAGAGGTAAGGAGAGCAAAGTGACGGAGCGCCTCCGGGCGCTCTTTAGCCCCCCGACACTCTGTGCCCGCTAGGCTAAGAGGTAAGGAGAGCAAAAGTGACGAGCGCTTCCGGACGCTTTTTAGCCCTCCGACACTCTGTGCCCGCTAGGCTGAGAGGTAAGGAGTAGCAAAGTGACGGAGCGCCTCCGGGCGCTTTTAGCCCTCCGACACACTGTGCCCGCTAGGCTGAGAGGTAAGTAACGAAAAGTGACGAAGCGCCTCCTGACGCTTTTTAGCCCTCCGACACTCTGTGCCCGCTAGGCTGAGAGGTAAGGAGTGCAAAGTGACGGAGGGCCTCCGAGCTCTTTTTTGCCCTCCGACACTCTGTGCCCGCTAGGCTGAGAGGTAAGTAGCGCAAAGTGACGGAGCGGCTCCGGGCGCTTTTATGCCCTCCGACATTCTGTGCCCGCTAAGGTGAGAGGTAAGGAGAGCAAAATGACGGAGCGCTGCCGGACGCTTTTTAGCCCTCCGACACTCTGTGCCCACTAGGATGAGAGGTATAAGAAGCGGATGGTGACGGAGCTGCTCCGGGCGATTTTTTATCCTCCGACAGTCTGTGCCCGCTAGGCTGAGAGGTAAGGAAATCAAAGTAACGGAGCACCTCCGGGCGGTTTTTTGCCCTTCGACATACTGTGCCCGCTAGGCTGAGAGGTAAGGAGAGCAAAGTTACGGAGCGTCTCCGGACGCTTTTTAGGCCTCCGACACCCTGTGCCCGCTAGGCTGAGAGGTAAGGAGAGCAAAATGACGGAGCGCTCCGGGCGCTTTTTAGCCTCCGACACTCTGTGCCCGCTAGGCTGAGAGGTAAGGAGAGCAAAGTGACGGAGCGTCTCCGGGCGCTTTTTTGACCTCCGACACTCTGTGCCCGCTAGGCTGAGAGGTAAGGAGAGCAAAGTGACGGAGCGTCTCCGGACGCTTTTTAGCCCTCCGACACCTGTGCCCGCTAGGCTGAGAGGTAAGGAGAGCAAAGTTACGGAGCGTCTCCGGACGCTTTTTAGCCCTCCGACACTCTGTGCCCGCTAGGCTGAGAGGTAAGGAGAGCAAAGTTACGGAGCGTCTCCGGACGCTTTTTAGCCCTCCGACACTCTGTGCCCGCTAGGCTGAGAGGTAAGGAGTGGAAAGTGAAGGACCGCCTCTGGGCACTTTTTTGCCCCCCGACACTCTGTGCCCGCTAGGCTGAGAGGTAAGGAGTGCAAAGTGACGGAGCGCCTCCGGGCGCTTTTTAGCCCTCCGACACTCTGTGCCCGCTAGGCTGAGAGAGTAAGGAGAGCAAAGTGACGGAGCGCCTCCGGCGCTCATTAGCCCTCCGGACACTCTGTGCCCGCTAGGCTGAGAGGTAAGGAGAGAAATATGAGGAAGCTCCGGCGCTTTTTTGACCTCCGACACTGTGCCCGCTAGGCTGAGAGGTAAGGAGCGCAAAGTGACGGAGCGTCCTCCGGCGCTTTTTAGCCTCCGACATACTGTGCCCGCTAGGCTGAGAGGTAAGAGAGAGCAAAGTTACGGAGCGTCTCCGGACGCTTTTAGCCCTCCGACACTCTGTGGCCCGCTAGGCTGAGAGGTAAGGAGAGCAAAGTGACGGAGCGGACTCCGGGCGCTTTTCTAGCCCTCCGACACCCTGTGCCCGCTAGGCTGAGAGGTAAGGAGAGCAAAGTGACGGAGGCGCCTCCGGACGGCTTTTTTGCCCTCCGACACTCTGTGCCCGCTAGGCTGAGAGGTAAGGAGAGCAAAGTGACGGAGCGGCTCCGGGCGCTTTTTAGCCCTCCGACACCTGTGCCCGCTAGGCTGAGAGGTAAGGAGAGCAAAGTTACGGAGCGTCTCCGGACGCTTTTTAGCCCTCCGACACCTGTGCCCGCTAGGCTGAGAGGTAAGGAGAGCAAAGTGACGGAGCGCTCCGGGACGCTTTTTAGCCCTCCGACACTCTGTGCCCGCTAGGCTGAGAGGTAAGGAGAGCAAAGTGACGGAGCGCCTCCGGGCGCTTTTTTGCCCTCCGACACTCTGTGCCCGCTAGGCTGAGAGGTAAGGAGAGCAAAGTGACGGAGCGTCTCCGGACGCTTTTTAGCCCTCCGACACTCTGTGCCCGCTAGGCTGAGAGGTAAGGGAGAGCAAAGTGACGGAGCGTCTCCGGACGCTTTTAGCCCTCCGACACTCTGTGCCCGCTAGGCTGAGAGGTAAGGAGAGCAAATTGACGGAGCGGCTCCGGGACGCTTTTTAGCCCTCCGACACTCTGTGCCCGCTAGGCTGAGAGGTAAGGAGTGCAAAGTGACGGAGCGGCTCCGGGCGCTTTTTTGCCCTCCGACACTCTGTGCCCGCTAGGCTGAGAGGTAAGGAGAGCAAAGTTACGGAGCGTCTCCGGCGCTTTTTAGCCCTCCGACACTCTGTGCCCGCTAGGCTGAGAGGTAAGGAGAGCAAAGTGACGGAGCGGCTCCGGCGCTTTTTAGCCTCCGACACTCTGTGCCCGCTAGGCTGAGAGGTAAGGAGAGCAAAGTGACGGAGCGGCCTCCGGACGCTTTTTAGCCCTCCGACACTCTGTGCCCGCTAGGCTGAGAGGTAAGGAGAGGCAAAGTGACGGAGCGTCTCCGGACGCTTTTAGCCCTCCGACACTCTGTGCCCGCTAGGCTGGAGGTAGGGAGAGCAAAGTGACGGAGCGTCTCCGGACGCTTTTTAGCCCTCCGACACTCTGTGCCCGCTAGGCTGAGAGGTAAGGAGTGCAAAGTGACGGAGCGCCTCCGGGCACTTTTTTGCCCTCCGACACTCTGTGCCCGCTAGGCTGAGAGGTAAGGAGAGAAAAGTGACAGAGCGTCTCCGGACGCTTTTTAGCCCTCCGACACTCTGTGCCCGCTAGGCTGAGAGGTAAGGAGAGCAAAGTGACGGAGCGCCTCCGGGCGCTTTTAGCCCTCCGACACTCTGTGCCCGCTAGGCTGAGAGGTAAGGAGAGCAAAGTGACGGAGCGCTCCGGACGCTTTTTAGCCCTCCGACACCTGTGCCCGCTAGGCTGAGAGGTAAGGAGAGCAAAGTGACGGAGCGGCTCCGGGCGCTTTTTAGCCCTCCGACACTCTGTGCCCGCTAGGCTGAGAGGTAAGGAGAGCAAAGTGACGGAGCGCCTCCGGACGCTTTTTAGCCCTCCGACACTCTGTGCCCGCTAGGCTGAGAGGTAAGGAGAGCAAAGTGACGGAGCGCCTCCGGGCGCTTTTTAGCCCTCCGACACTCTGTGCCCGCTAGGCTGAGAGGTAAGGAGAGCAAAGTGACGGAGCGCTCCGGGCGCTTTTTAGCCCTCCGACACTCTGTGCAGGCTAGGCTGAGAGGTAAGGAGAGCAAAGTGACGGAGCGGCTCCGGGCGCTTTTTGACCTCCGACACTCTGTGCCCGCTAGGCTGAGAGGTAAGGAGAGCAAAGTGACGGAGCGTCTCCGGCGCTTTTTTGACCTCCGACACCTGTGCCCGCTAGGCTGAGAGGTAAGGAGAGCAAAGTTACGGAGCGTCTCCGGGCGCTTTTTAGCCCTCCGACATCCTGTGCCCGCTAGGCTGAGAGGTAAGGAGAGCAAAGTTACGGAGCGTCTCCGGACGCTTTTTAGCCCTCCGACACTCTGTGCCCGCTAGGCTGAGAGGTAAGGAGAGCAAAGTGACGGAGCGCCTCCGGACGCTTTTTAGCCCTCCGACACTCTGTGCCCGCTAGGCTGAGAGGTAAGGAGAGCAAAGTTACGGAGCGTCTCCGGACGACTTTTTAGCCCTCCGACACCTCTGTGCCGCTAGGCTGAGACGGTAAGGAGTGCAAAGTGACGGAGGTCTCCGGACGCTTTTTAGCCCTCCGACACCTCTGTGCCCGCTAGGCTGAGAAGGTAATGAGTGCAAAGTGACGGAGCGACTCGGGCGCTTTTAGCCCTCCGACACTCTGTGCCCGCTAGGCTGAGAGGTAAGGAGTGCAAAGTGACGAGTGCTCCGGCAGCTATTTTAGCCCACCGACACTCTGTGCCCGCTAGGCTGAGAGGTAGGAGAGAAAGTGACGAGACGTCTCCGGCGCTTTTTAGCCCTCCCGACACTCTGTGCCCGCTAGGCTGAGAGGTAAGGAGAGCAAAGTGACGGAGCGCCTCCGGGCGCTTTCTTGCCCTCCGACATACTCTGTGCCCGCTAGGCTGAGAGGTAAGGAGAGCAAGTGACGGAGCGCTGCGGGCGCTTTTTGGCCCTCCGACACTCTGTGCCCGCTAGGCTGAGAGGTAAGGAGCGCAAAGTTACGGAGCGCTCTTTTGCCCTCCGACACTCTGTGCCCGCTAGGCTGAGAGGTAAGGAGCGCAAAGTGACGGAGCGTCTCCGGCGCTTTTTAGCCCTCCGACACCTGTGCCCGCTAGGCTGAGAGGTAAGGAGAGCAAAGTGACGGAGCGGCTCCGGGCGCTTTTTTGCCCTCCGACACTCTGTGCCCGCTAGGCTGAGAGGTAAGGAGTGCAAAGTGACGGAGCGCCTCCGGACGCTTTTTAGCCCTCCGACACTCTGTGCCCGCTAGGCTGAGAGGTAAGGAGTGCAAAGTGACGGAGCGCCTCCGGACGCTTTTTAGCCCTCCGACACTCTGTGCCCGCTAGGCTGAGAGGTAAGGAGAGCAAAGTGACGGAGCGCCTCCGGGGACTTTTTAGCCCTCCGACACTCTGTGCCCGCTAGGCTGAGAGGTAAGGAGAGCAAAGTTACGGAGCGTCTCCGGACGCTTTTTAGCCCTCCGACACTCTGTGCCCGCTAGGCTGAGAGGTAAGGAGAGCAAAGTGACGGAGCGCCTCCGGCGCTTTTTAGCCCTCCGACACCTGTGCCCGCTAGGCTGAGAGGTAAGGAGTGAAAAGTGACGGAGCGGCCTCCGGGCGCTTTTTTGCCCTCCGACACTCTGTGCCCGCTAGGCTGAGAGGTAGGAGAGCAAAGTGACGGAGCGTCTCCGGCGCTTTTAGCCCTCCGACACTCTGTGCCGCTAGGCTGAGAGGTAAGGAGAGCAAAGTGACGGAGCGGCTCCGGGCGCTTTTAGCCCTCCGACACTCTGTGCCCGCTAGGCTGAGAGGTAAGGAGAGCAAAATGACGGAAGCGCTCCGGGCGCTTTTTAGCCCTCCGACACTCTGTGCCCGCTAGGCTGAGAGGTAAGGAGAGCAAAGTGACGGAGCGCCTCCGGGCGCTTTTTTGCCCTCCGACACTCTGTGCCCGCTAGGCTGAGAGGTAAGGAGAGCAAAGTGACGGAGCGTCTCCGGGCGCTTTTTAGCCCTCCGACACTCTGTGCCCGCTAGGCTGAGAGGTAAGGAGAGCAAAGTGACGGAGCGTCTCCGGACGCTTTTTAGCCCTCCGACACTCTGTGCCCGCTAGGCTGAGAGGTAAGGAGAGCAAAGTGACGGAGCGCCTCCGGACGCTTTTTAGCCCTCCGACACTCTGTGCCCGCTAGGCTGAGAGGTAAGGAGAGCAAAGTGACGGAGCGCCTCCGGGCGCTTTTTAGCCCTCCGACACTCTGTGCCCGCTAGGCTGAGAGGTAAGGAGAGCAAAGTGACGGAGCGCCTCCGGGCGCTTTTTAGCCCTCCGACACCTGTGCCCGCTAGGCTGAGAGGTAAGGAGAGCAAAGTGACGGAGCGTCTCCGGACGCTTTTTAGCCCTCCGACACTCTGTGCCCGCTAGGCTGAGAGGTAAGGAGAGCAAAGTGACGGAGCGACTCCGGACGCTTTTTAGCCCTCCGACACTCTGTGCCCGCTAGGCTGAGAGGTAAGGAGTGGAAAGTGAAGGACCGCCTCTGGGCACTTTTTTGCCCCCCGACACTCTGTGCCCGCTAGGATGAGAGGTAGGGAGTGAAAAGTGACATAGCGTCTCCCGAAGCTTTCTAGCCCTCCGACACTCTGTGCAGGCTAGGCTGAGAGGTAGGGAGAGCAAAATGACGGAGCGCCTCCGGGCGCTCATTAGCCCCCCGACACTCTGTGCCCGCTAGGCTGAGAGGTAAGGAGAGTAATATGAGGGAACGGCTCCGGGCACTTTTTTGACCTCCGACACTGTGCCCGCTAGGCTGAGAGGTAAGGAGCGCAAAGTGACGGAGCGCCTCCGGGCGCTTTTTTGACCTCCGACATACTGTGCCCGCTAGGCTGAGAGGTAAGGAGAGCAAAGTTACGGAGCGTCTCCGGACGCTTTTTAGCCCTCCGACACCCTGTGCCCGCTAGGCTGAGAGGTAAGGAGAGCAAAGTTACGGAGCGTCTCCGGGACGCTTTTTAGCCCTCCGACACCTGTGCCCGCTAGGCTGAGAGGTAAGGAGAGCAAAGTGACGGAGCGCCTCCGGACGCTTTTTAGCCCTCCGACACTCTGTGCCCGCTAGGCTGAGAGGTAAGGAGAGCAAAGTGACGGAGCGCCTCCGGGCGCTTTTTAGCCCTCCGACACTCTGTGCCCGCTAGGCTGAGAGGTAAGGAGAGCAAAGTGACGGAGCGTCTCCGGCACTTTTTTGCCCTCCGACACTGTGTGCCGGCTAGGCTGAGAGGTAAGGAGAGCAAAGTGACGGAGCGTCTCCCGGACGCTTTTTAGCCCTCCGACACTCTGTGCCCGCTAGGCTGAGAGGTAAGGAGAGCAAAGTGACGGAGCGCCTCCGGACGCTTTTAGCCCTCCGACACTCTGTGCCCGCTAGGCTGAGAGGTAAGGAGAGCAAAGTTACGGAGCGGCTCCGGGCGCTTTTTTGACCTCCGACATACTGTGCCCGCTAGGCTGAGAGGTAAGGAGAGCAAAGTGACGGAGCGTCTCCGGACGCTTTTTTGAGCCCTCCGACACTCTGTGCCCGCTAGGCTGAGAGGTAAGGAGAGCAAAGTGACGGAGCGCCTCCGGACGCTTTTAGCCCTCCGACACTCTGTGCCCGCTAGGCTGAGAGGTAAGGAGAGCAAAGTGACGGAGCGCCTCCGGACGCTTTTTAGCCCTCCGACACTCTGTGCCCGCTAGGCTGAGAGGTAAGGAGAGCTAAGTGACGGAGCGCCTCCGGGCGCTTTTTTGCCCTCCGACACTCGTGCCCGCTAGGCTGAGAGGTAAGGAGAGCAAAGTGACGGAGCGTCTCCGGACGCTTTTTAGCCCTCCGACACTCTGTGCCCGCTAGGCTGAGAGGTAAGGAGAGCAAAGTGAAGGAGCGTCTCCGGAGCTTTTTGCCCTCCGACACTCTGTGCCGCCTAGGCTGAGAGGTAAGGAGAGCAAAGTTACGGAGCGTCTCCGGACGCTTTTTAGCCCTCCGACACTCTGTGCCCGCTAGGCTGAGAGGTAAGGAGTGGAAAGTGAAGGACCGCCTCTGGGCACTTTTTTGCCCCCCGACACTCTGTGCCCGCTAGGATGAGAGGTAGGGAGTGAAAAGTGACATAGCGTCTCCCGAAGCTTTCTAGCCCTCCGACACTCTGTGCAGGCTAGGCTGAGAGGTAGGGAGAGCAAAATGACGGAGCGCCTCCGGGCGCTCATTAGCCCCCCGACACTCTGTGCCCGCTAGGCTGAGAGGTAAGGAGAGTAATATGAGGGAACGGCTCCGGGCGCTTTTTGACCTCCGACACTGTGCCCGCTAGGCTGAGAGGTAAGGAGCGCAAAGTGAGGGAGCGGCTCCGGGCGCTTTTTTGACCTCCGACATACTGTGCCCGCTAGGCTGAGAGGTAAGGAGAGCAACGTTACGGAGCGTCTCCGGACACTTTTTAGCCCTCCGACACTCTGTGCCCGCTAGGCTGAGAGGTAAGGAGAGCAAAGTGACGGAGCGCCTCCGGGCGCTCATTAGCCCCCCGACACTCTGTGCCCGCTAGGCTGAGAGGTAAGGAGAGTAATATGAGGGAACGGCTCCGGGCGCTTTTTTGACCTCCGACACTGTGCCCGCTAGGCTGAGAGGTAAGGAGCGCAAAGTGACGGAGCGGCTCCGGGCGCTTTTTTGACCTCCGACATACTGTGCCCGCTAGGCTGAGAGGTAAGGAGAGCAAAGTTACGGAGCGTCTCCGGACGCTTTTTAGCCCTCCGACACCCTGTGCCCGCTAGGCTGAGAGGTAAGGAGAGCAAAGTGACGGAGCGACTCCGGGCGCTTTTAGCCCTCCGACACTCTGTGCCCGCTAGGCTGAGAGGTAAGGAGAGCAAAATGACGGAGCGCCTCCGGACGCTTTTTAGCCCTCCGACACTCTGTGCCCGCTAGGCTGAGAGGTAAGGAGCGCAAAGTGACTGAGCGCTCCGGGCGCTTTTTGCCCTCCGACACTCTGTGCCCGCTAGGCTGAGAGGTAAGGAGCGCAAAGTGACGGAGCGTCTCCGGGACGCTTTTTAGCCCTCCGACACTCTGTGCCCGCTAGGCTGAGAGGTAAGGAGTGCAAAGTGACGGAGCGTCTCCGGACGCTTTTTAGCCCTCCGACACTCTGTGCCCGCTAGGCTGAGAGGTAAGGAGAGCAAAGTGACGGAGCGTCTCCGGGCACTTTTTTGCCCTCCGACACTCTGTGCCCGCTAGGCTGAGAGGTAAGTAACGCAAAGTGAAGAAGCGCCTCCGGACTCTCTCTAGCCCTCCGAGACTCTGTGCCCGCTAGGCTGAGAGGTAACGAGAGCAAAGTGGCGGAGCGTCTCCGGACGCTCTTCAGCCCTCCGACACTCTGTACCCGCTAGGCTGAGAGGTAAGGAGAGCGATAGTGACGGAGCGCTCCGGACGCTTTTTAGCCCTCCGACACCCTGTGCCCGCTAGGCTGAGAGGTAAGGAGAGCAAAGTTTACGGAGCGTCTCCGGACGCTTCTTAGCCCTCCGACACTCTGGTGCCCGCTAAGGTGAGAGGTAAGGAGAGCAAAGTGACGGGAGCGCCTCCGGACGCTTTTAGCCCTCCGACACTCTGTGCCCGCTAGGCTGAGAGGTAAGGAGAGGAAATGAAGGACGCCTCTGGGCACTTTTTTGCCCCTCGACACTCTGTGCCCGCTAGGGATGAGAGGTAGGAGTGAAAAGTGACGATAGCGTCTCCGAAGCTTTCTAGCCCTCCGACACTCCTGTGCAGGCTAGGGCTGAGAGGTAGGGAGAGCAAAATGACGGAGCGCCTCCGGCGCTATTTAGCCCCCCGACACTCTGTGCCCGCTAGGGCTGAGAGGTAAGGAGAGTAATAGTGAGGGAACGGCTCCGGGCGCTTTTTTGACCTCCGACACTGTGCCCGCTAGGCTGAAGGTAAGGAGCGCAATATGAGGGAAAGCGGCTCCGGGCGCTTTTTTGACCTCCGACACTGTGCCCGCTAGGCTGAGAGTAAGGAGAGCAAAGTGACGGAGCGTCTCCGGCGACTTTTTAGCCCTCCGACACTCCTGTGCCCGCTAGGCTGAGAGGTAAGGAGAGCAATGTACGGAGCGTCTCCGGACGCTTTTTAGCCCTCCGACACCTGTGCCCGCTAGGCTGAGAGGTAAGGAGAGCAAAGTGACGGAGCGACTCCGGGACGCTTTTTAGCCTCCGACACTCCTGTGCCCGCTAGGCTGAGAGGTAAGGAGAGCAAAGTGACGGAGCGTCTCCGGGCGCTTCTTGCCCTCCGACACTCTGTGCCCGCTAGGCTGAGAGGTAAGGAGAGTAATATGAAGGAACGCCTCCGGAGCAGCTTTTTTGCCCTCCGACACCTGTGCCCGCTAGGCTGAGAGGTAGGGAGTGACAAAGTGACAGAGCGTCCTCCGACGCTTCTAGCCCCCGACACTCTGTGCCCGCTAGGCTGAGAGGTAAGGAGTGCAAAAGTGACGGAGCGTCTCCGGACGCTTTTTAGCCCTCCGACACTCTGTGCCGCTAGGCTGAGAAGGTAAGGACGCAAAGTGACGGAGCGTCTCCGGGCGCTTTTTAGCCCTCCGACACTCTGTGCCCGCTAGGCTGAGAGGTAAGGAGTGCAAAGTGACGGAGCGTCTCCGGACGCTTTTTAGCCCTCCGACACTCTGTGCCCGCTAGGCTGAGAGGTAAGGAGAGCAAAGTGACGGAGCGCCTCCGGGCGCTTTTTTGCCCTCCGACACTCTGTGCCCGCTAGGCTGAGAGGTAAGGAGAGCAAAGTGACGGAGCGCCCTCCGGACGCTTTTAGCCCTCCGACACTCTGTGCCCGCTAGGCTGAGAGGTAAGGAGTGCAAAGTGACGGAGCGACTCCGGACGATTTTTAGCCCTCCGACACTCTGTGCCCGCTAGGCTGAGAGGTAAGGAGTGCAAAGTGACGGAGCGCCTCCGGGCGCTTTTTTGCCCTCCGACACTCTGTGCCCGCTAGGCTGAGAGGTAAGGAGAGCAAAGTGACGGAGCGGCTCCGGGCGCTTTTTTGCCCTCCGACACTCTGTGCCCGCTAGGCTGAGAGGTAAGGAGAGCAAAGTGACGGAGCGGCTCCGGACGCTTTTTAGCCCTCCGACACTCTGTGCCCGCTAGGCTGAGAGGTAAGGAGAGCAAAGTGACGGAGCGCCTCCGGACGCTTTTTAGCCCTCCGACACTCTGTGCCCGCTAGGCTGAGAGGTAAGGAGAGCAAAGTGACGGAGCGCCTCCGGCGCTTTTTAGCCCTCCGACACTCTGTGCCCGCTAGGCTGAGAGGTAAGGAGAGCAAAGTGACGGAGCGGCCTCCGGCGCTTTTTGGCCCTCCGACACTCTGTGCCCGCTAGGCTGAGAGGTAAGGAGCGCAAAGTGACGGAGCGCCTCCGGGCGCTTTTTGGCCCTCCGACACTCTGTGCCCGCTAGGCTGAGAGGTAAGGAGCGCAAAGTGACGGAGCGCCTCCGGGGCTCTTTTTGGCCCTCCGACACTCTGTGCCCGCTAGGCTGAGAGGTAAGGAGAGCAAAGTGACGGAGCGCCTCCGGACGCTTTTTAGCCCTCCGACACTCTGTGCCCGCTAGGCTGAGAGGTAAGGAGTACAAAGTGACAGAGCGCCTCCGGGCGCTCATTAGCCCCCCGACACTCTGTGCCCGCTAGGCTGAGAGGTAAGGAGAGTAAAGTGACGGAGCGCTCCGGACGCTTTTTAGCCCTCCGACACTGTGCCCGCTAGGCTGAGAGGTAAGGAGCGCAAAGTGACGGAGCGTCTCCGGGCGCTTTTTTGACCCTCCGACACTCTGTGCCCGCTAGGCTGAGAGGTAAGGAGAGCAAAGTGACGGAGCGCCTCCGGGCGCTTTTAGCCCTCCGACACTCTGTGCCCGCTAGGCTGAGAGGTAAGGAGAGCAAAATGAGGGAGCTGCTCCGGACGCTTTTTTAACCTCCGACATTCTGTGCCCGCTAGGCTGAGAGGTAAGGAGAGCAAAGTGACGGAGCGCCTCCGGGCATTTTTTTACCCTCCGACACTCTGTGCCCGCTAAGCTGAGATGTAAGGAGAGCAAAGTGACGGAGCGTCTCCGGACGGTTTTTAACTCTACGACACACTGTGCCCGCTAGGCTGAGAGGTAACTAGTGCAAAGTGAAGGAGCGCCTCCTGGCGCTCTTTAGCCCCCCGACACTCTGTGCCTCCTAAGCTGAGAGGTAAGGAGAGCAATGTGAGGGACCGGCTCCGGGCGCTTTTTTGACCTCCGACACTGTGCCCGCTAGGCTGAGAGGTTAGGAGTGCAAAGTGACGGAGCGGCTCCGGGCGCTTTTTTGCCCTCCGACACACTCTGCAAGCTAGGCTGAGAGGTAAGGAGAACAAACTGACGAAGCGCCTCCGGGCGCTTTTTTGCCCTCCGACACACTCTGCAAGCTAGTCTGAGAGGTAAGGAGCGCAAAGTGAAGGAGCGGATCAGGGCGCTATTTTGCCCTCCGAAACTCTGCGCCCGCTAGGCTGAGAGGTAAGGAGAGCAAAGTGACGGAGCGGCTCCGGGCGCTTTTATGCCCTCCGACACTCTGTGCCCGCTAGGCTGAGAGGTAAGGAGAGCAAAATGACGCAGCGCCGCCGGACGCTTTTTAGCCCTCCGACACTCTGTGCCCGCTAGGCTGAGAGGTAAGGAGTGCAAAGTGACGGAGCGCCTCCGGACGCTTTTTAGCCCTCCGACACTCTGTGCCCGCTAGGCTGAGAGGTAAGGAGATCAAAGTGACGGAGCGACTCCGGGCGCTTTCTTGCCCTCCGACAACTCCCTGCCCGCTAGGCTGAGAGGTAAGGAGAGCAAAGTGACGGAGCGTCTCCGGACGCTTTTTAGCCCTCCGACACTCTGTGCCCGCTAGGCTGAGAGGTAAGGAGTGCAAAGTGAAGGACCGCCTCTGGGCACTTTTTTGCCCCCCGACACTCTGTGCCCGCTAGGCTGAGAGGTAGGGAGTGAAAAGTGACATAGCGTCTCCCGAAGCTTTCTAGCCCTCCGACACTCTGTGCAGGCTAGGCTGAGAGGTAAGGAGAGCAAAATGACGGAGCGCCTCCGGGCGCTCTTTAGCCCTCCGACACTCTGTGCCCGCTAGGCTGAGAGGTAAGGAGAGCAAAGTGACGGAGCGGCTCCGGGCGCTTTTTTGACCTCCGACACTCTGTGCCCGCTAGGCTGAGAGGTAAGGAGAGCAAAGTTACGGAGCGTCTCCGGACGCTTTTTAGCCCTCCGACACCCTGTGCCCGCTAGGCTGAGAGGTAAGGAGAGCAAAGTTACGGAGCGTCTCCGGACGCTTTTTAGCCCTCCGACACTCTGTGCCCGCTAGGCTGAGAGGTAAGGAGTGGAAAGTGAAGGACCGCCTCTGGGCACTTTTTTGCCCCCCGACACTCTGTGCCCGCTAGGATGAGAGGTAGGGAGTGAAAAGTGACATAGCGTCTCCCGAAGCTTTCTAGCCCTCCGACACTCTGTGCAGGCTAGGCTGAGAGGTAGGGAGAGCAAAATGACGGAGCGCCTCCGGGCGCTCATTAGCCCCCCGACACTCTGTGCCCGCTAGGCTGAGAGGTAAGGAGAGTAATATGAGGGAACGGCTCCGGGCACTTTTTTGACCTCCGACACTGTGCCCGCTAGGCTGAGAGGTAAGGAGCGCAAAGTGACGGAGCGGCTCCGGGCGCTTTTTTGACCTCCGACATACTGTGCCCGCTAGGCTGAGAGGTAAGGAGAGCAAAGTTACGGAGCGTCTCCGGACGCTTTTTAGCCCTCCGACACCCTGTGCCCGCTAGGCTGAGAGGTAAGGAGAGCAAAGTTACGGAGCGTCTCCGGACGCTTTTTAGCCCTCCGACACTCTGTGCCCGCTAGGCTGAGAGGTAAGGAGTGCAAAGTGACGGAGCGCCTCCGGACGCTTTTTAGCCCTCCGACACTCTGTGCCCGCTAGGCTGAGAGGTAGGAGAGTAAAAGTGACATAGCGTCTCCGAAGCTTTTAGCCCTCCGACACTCTGTGCCGGCTAGGCTGAGAGGTAAGGGAGAGCAAAATGACGGAGCGCCTCCGGGCGCTTTTTGACCCCCGACACTCTGTGCCCGCTAGGCTGAGAGGTAAGGAGAGCTAAGTTGACGGAGCGGCTCCGGGCGCTTTTTGACCTCCGACACTGTGCCCGCTAGGCTGAGAGGTAAGGAGAGCAAAGTGACGGAGCGTCTCCGGACGCTTTTTAGCCCTCCGACACTCTGTGCCCGCTAGGCTGAGAGGTAAGGAGAGCAAAGTTACGGAGCGTCTCCGGACGCTTTTTAGCCCTCCGACACTCTGTGCCCGCTAGGCTGAGAGGTAAGGAGTGCAAAGTGACGGACCGCCTCTGGGCACTTTTTTGCCCCCCGACACTCTGTGCCCGCTAGGATGAGAGGTAGGGAGTGAAAAGTGACATAGCGTCTCCGAAGCTTTCTAGCCCTCCGACACTCTGTGCAGGCTAGGCTGAGAGGTAGGGAGAGCAAAATGACGGAGCGCCTCCGGGCGCTCATTAGCCCCCCGACACTCTGTGCCCGCTAGGCTGAGAGGTAAGGAGAGTAATATGAGGGAACGGCTCCGGGCACTTTTTTGACCTCCGACACTGTGCCCGCTAGGCTGAGAGGTAAGGAGCGCAAAGTGACGGAGCGGCTCCGGGCGCTTTTTTGACCTCCGACATACTGTGCCCGCTAGGCTGAGAGGTAAGGAGAGCAAAGTTACGGAGCGTCTCCGGACGCTTTTTAGCCCTCCGACACCCTGTGCCCGCTAGGCTGAGAGGTAAGGAGAGCAAAGTTACGGAGCGTCTCCGGACGCTTTTTAGCCCTCCGACACTCTGTGCCCGCTAGGCTGAGAGGTAAGGAGAGCAAAGTGACGGAGCGCCTCCGGCGCTTTTTAGCCCTCCGACACTCTGTGCCCGCTAGGCTGAGAGGTAAGGAGTGAAAAGTGACAGAGCGTCTCCGGACGCTTTCTAGCCCTCCGACACTCTGTGCCGCTAGGCTGAGAGGTAAGGAGAGCAAAGTGACGGAGCGCCTCCGGGCGCTCATTAGCCCCCCGACACTCTGTGCCCGCTAGGCTGAGAGGTAAGGAGAGTAATATGAGAGAACGGCTCCGGGCGCTTTTTTGACCTCCGACACTGTGCCCGCTAGGCTGAGAGGTAAGGAGCGCAAAGTGACGGAGCGGCTCCGGGCGCTTTTTTGACCTCCGACATACTGTGCCCGCTAGGCTGAGAGGTAAGGAGAGCAAAGTTACGGAGCGTCTCCGGACGCTTTTTAGCCCTCCGACACCCTGTGCCCGCTAGGCTGAGAGGTAAGGAGAGCAAAGTTACGGAGCGTCTCCGGACGCTTTTTAGCCCTCCGACACTCTGTGCCCGCTAGGCTGAAAGGTAAGGAGTGCAAAGTGACGGAGCGACTCCGGACGCATTTAGCCCTCCGACACTCTGTGCCCGCTAGGCTGAGAGGTAAGGAGTGGAAAGTGAAGGACCGCCTCTGGGCACTTTTTTGCCCCCCGACACTCTGTGCCCGCTAGGCTGAGAGGTAGGGAGTGAAAAGTGACGGAGCGTCTCCGGACGCTTTTAGCCCTCCGACACTCTGTGCCCGCTAGGCTGAGAGGTAAGGAGAGCAAAGTGACGGAGCGCCTCCGGCGCTTATTAGCCCTCCGACACTCTGTGCCCGCTAGGCTGAGAGGTAAGGAGAGCAAAGTGACGAGCGCCTCCGGACGCTTTTTAGCCCTCCGACACTCTGTGCCCGCTAGGCTGAGAGGTAAGGAGAGCAAAGTGACGGAGCGCCTCCGGGCGCTTTTTTGCCCTCCGACACTCTGTGCCCGCTAGGCTGAGAGGTAAGGAGAGCAAAGTTACGGAGCGTCTCCGGACGCTTTTTAGCCCTCCGACACTCTGTGCCCGCTAGGCTGAGAGGTAAGGAGTACAAAGTGACAGAGCGCCTCCGGACGCTTTTTAGCCCTCCGACACTCTGTGCCCGCTAGGCTGAGAGGTAAGGAGAGCAAAGTTACGGAGCGTCTCCGGACGCTTTTTAGCCCTCCGACACTCTGTGCCCGCTAGGCTGAGAGGTAAGGGAGAGAAAAGTGACGGAGCGTCTCCGGACGCTTTTAGCCCTCCGACACTCTGTGCCCGCTAGGCTGAGAGGTAGGGAGAGCAAAATGACGAGCGCCTCCGGGCGCTCATTAGCCCCCCGACACTCTGTGCCCGCTAGGCTGAGAGGTAAGGAGAGTAATATGAGGGAACGGCTCCGGGCGCTTTTTGACCTCCGACACTGTGCCCGCTAGGCTGAGAGGTAAGGAGCGCAAAGTGACGGAGCGTCTCCGGGCGCTTTTTTGACCTCCGACACTACTGTGCCCGCTAGGCTGAGAGGTAAGGAGAGCAAAGTTACGGAGCGTCTCCGGACGCTTTTAGCCCTCCGACACTCTGTGCCCGCTAGGCTGAGAGGTAAGGAGAGCAAAGTTACGGAGCGTCTCCGGACGCTTTTTAGCCCTCCGACACTCTGTGCCCGCTAGGCTGAGAGGTAAGGAGTGCAAAGTGACGGAGCGCCTCCGGGCAGTTTTTTGCCCTCCGACACTCTGTGCCCGCTAGGCTGAGAGGTAAGGAGAGAAAAGTGACATAGCGTCTCCCGAAGCTTTCTAGCCCTCCGACACTCTGTGCAGGCTAGGCTGAGAGGTAGGGAGAGCAAAATGACGGAGCGCCTCCGGGCGCTCATTAGCCCCCCGACACTCTGTGCCCGCTAGGCTGAGAGGTAAGGAGAGTAATATGAGAGAACGGCTCCGGGCGCTTTTTTGACCTCCGACACTGTGCCCGCTAGGCTGAGAGGTAAGGAGCGCAAAGTGACGGAGCGGCTCCGGGCGCTTTTTTGACCTCCGACATACTGTGCCCGCTAGGCTGAGAGGTAAGGAGAGCAAAGTTACGGAGCGTCTCCGGACGCTTTTTAGCCCTCCGACACCCTGTGCCCGCTAGGCTGAGAGGTAAGGAGAGCAAAGTTACGGAGCGTCTCCGGACGCTTTTTAGCCCTCCGACACTCTGTGCCCGCTAGGCTGAAAGGTAAGGAGTGCAAAGTGACGGAGCGTCTCCCGAAGCTTTCTTGCCCTCCGATACTCTGTGCAGCTAGGCTGAGAGGTAGGAGAGCAAAATGACGGAGCGCCTCCGGGCGCTCATTAGCCCCCCGACACTCTGTGCCCGCTAGGCTGAGAGGTAAGGAGAGTAATATGAGGGAACGGCTCCGGGCGCTTTTTTGACCTCCGACACTGTGCCCGCTAGGCTGAGAGGTAAGGAGCGCAAAGTGACGGAGCGTCTCCGGGCGCTTTTTTGACCTCCGACATACTGTGCCCGCTAGGCTGAGAGGTAAGGAGAGCAAAGTTACGGAGCGTCTCCGGACGCTTTTTAGCCCTCCGACACCCTGTGCCCGCTAGGCTGAGAGGTAAGGAGAGCAAAGTTACGGAGCGTCTCCGGACGCTTTTTAGCCCTCCGACACTCTGTGCCCGCTAGGCTGAGAGGTAAGGAGTGCAAAGTGACGGAGCGCCTCGGGCGCTTTTTAGCCCCCGACACTCTGTGCCCGCTAGGCTGAGAGGTAGGGAGTGAAAAGTGACATAGCGTCTCCCGAAGCTTTCTAGCCCTCCGACACTCTGTGCAGGCTAGGCTGAGAGGTAGGAGAGCAAAATGACGGAGCGCCTCCGGGCGCTCATTAGCCCCCCGACACTCTGTGCCCGCTAGGCTGAGAGGTAAGGAGAGTAATATGAGGGAACGGCTCCGGGCACTTTTTTGACCTCCGACACTGTGCCCGCTAGGCTGAGAGGTAAGGAGCGCAAAGTGAGGGAGCGGCTCCGGGCGCTTTTTTGACCTCCGACATACTGTGCCCGCTAGGCTGAGAGGTAAGGAGAGCAAAGTTACGGAGCGTCTCCGGACGCTTTTTAGCCCTCCGACACTCTGTGCCCGCTAGGCTGAGAGGTAAGGAGAGCAAAGTTACGGAGCGTCTCCGGACGCTTTTTAGCCCTCCGACACTCTGTGCCCGCTAGGCTGAGAGGTAAGGAGAGCAAAGTGACGGAGCGCCTCCGGACGCTTTTTAGCCCTCCGACACTCTGTGCCCGCTAGGCTGAGAGGTAAGGAGAGCAAAGTGACGGAGCGTCTCCGGACGCTTTTTAGCCCTCCGACACTCTGTGCCCGCTAGGCTGAGAGGTAAGGAGAGCTAAGTGACGGAGCGCTCCGGACGCTTTTTAGCCCTCCGACACTCTGTGCCCGCTAGGCTGAGAGGTAAGGAGAGCAAAGTGACGGAGCGCTCCGGCGCTTTTAGCCCTCCGACACTCTGTGCCCGCTAGGCTGAGAGGTAAGGAGAGCAAAGTGACGGAGCGACTCCGGACGCTTTTTAGCCCTCCGACACTCTGTGCCCGCTAGGCTGAGAGGTAAGGAGAGCAAAGTGACGGAGCGTCTCCGGACGCTTTTTAGCCCTCCGACACTCTGTGCCCGCTAGGCTGAGAGGTAAGGAGAGCAAAGTGACGGAGCGACTCCGGACGCTTTTTAGCCCTCCGACACCCTGTGCCCGCTAGGCTGAGAGGTAAGGAGAGCAAAGTGACGGAGCGCCTCCGGGCGCTTTTTTGACCTCCGACATACTGTGCCCGCTAGGCTGAGAGGTAAGGAGAGCAAAGTTACGGAGCGTCTCCGGACGCTTTTTAGCCCTCCGACACTCTGTGCCCGCTAGGCTGAGAGGTAAGGAGAGCAAAGTTACGGAGCGTCTCCGGACGCTTTCTTGCCCTCCGATACTCTGTGCCCGCTAGGCTGAGAGGTAAGGAGAGCAAAATGACGGAGCGCCTCCGGGCGCTCATTAGCCCCCCGACACTCTGTGCCCGCTAGGCTGAGAGGTAAGGAGAGTAATATGAGGAACGGCTCCGGGCGCTTTTTTGACCTCCGACACTGTGCCCGCTAGGCTGAGAGGTAAGGAGCGCAAAGTGACGGAGCGTCTCCGGGCACTTTTTTGACCTCCGACATACTGTGCCCGCTAGGCTGAGAGGTAAGGAGAGCAAAGTTACGGAGCGTCTCCGGACGCTTTTTAGCCCTCCGACACCCTGTGCCCGCTAGGCTGAGAGGTAAGGAGAGCAAAGTTACGGAGCGTCTCCGGACGCTTTTTAGCCCTCCGACACTCTGTGCCCGCTAGGCTGAGAGGTAAGGAGAGCAAAATGACGGAGCGCCTCCGGGCGCTCTTTAGCCCCCCGACACTCTGTGCCCGCTAGGCTGAGAGGTAAGGAGAGTAAAATGACGGAACGCCTCCGGGCGCTTTTTTGACCTCCGACACTGTGCCCGCTAGGCTGAGAGGTAAGGAGCGCAAAGTGAGGGAGCGGCTCCGGGCGCTTTTTTGACCTCCGACACTGTGCCCGCTAGGCTGAGAGGTAAGGAGAGCAAAGTTACGGAGCGTCTCCGGACGCTTTTTAGCCCTCCGACACTCTGTGCCCGCTAGGCTGAGAGGTAAGGAGAGCAAAGTTACGGAGCGTCTCCGGACGCTTTTTAGCCCTCCGACACTCTGTGCCCGCTAGGCTGAGAGGTAAGGAGAGCAAAGTGACGGAGCGTCTCCGGACGCTTTTTAGCCCTCCGACACTCTGTGCCCGCTAGGCTGAGAGGTAAGGAGAGCAAAGTTGACGGAGCGTCTCCGGGACGCTTTTTAGCCCTCCGACACTCTGTGCCCGCTAGGCTGAGAGGTAAGGAGAGCAAAGTGACGGAGCGCCGCCGGACGCTTTTTAGCCCTCCGACACTCGTGCCCGCTAGGCTGAAAGGTAAGGAGAGCAAAATGACGGAGCGCCTCCGGGCGCTCTTTAGACCCCCCGACACTCTGTGCCCGCTAGGCTGAGAGGTAAGGAGAGTAATATGACGGAGCGGCTCCGGCACTTTTTAGCCCTCCGACACCCTGTGCCCGCTAGGCTGAGAGGTAAGGAGAGCAAAGTGACGGAGCGTCTCCAGACGCTTTTTAGCCCTCCGACACTCTGTGCCCGCTAGGCTGAGAGGTAGGGAGTGAAAAGTGACATAGCGTCTCCCGAAGCTTTCTAGCCCTCCGACACTCTGTGCAGGCTAGGCTGAGAGGGAAGGAGAGCAAAGTTACGGAGCGTCTCCAGACGCTTTTTAGCCCTCCGACAATCTGTGCCCGCTAGGCTGAGAGGTAGGGAGTGAAAAGTGACATAGCGTCTCCCGAAGCTTTCTAGCCCTCCGACACTCTGTGCAGGCTAGGCTGAGAGGTAAGGAGAGCAAAATGACGGAGCGCCTCCGGGCGCTCATTAGCCCCCGACACTCTGTGCCCGCTAAGGTGAGAGGTAAGGAGTACAAAGTGACAGAGCGCCTCCGGACGCTTTTTAGCCCTCCGACACTCTGTGCCCGCTAGGCTGAGAGGTAAGGAGTGGAAAGTGAAGGACCGCCTCTGGGCACTTTTTTGCCCCCCGACACTCTGTGCCCGCTAGGATGAGAGGTAGGGAGTGAAAAGTGACATAGCGTCTCCCGAAGCTTTCTAGCCCTCCGACACTCTGTGCAGGCTAGGCTGAGAGGTAGGGAGAGCAAAATGACGGAGCGCCTCCGGGCGCTCATTAGCCCCCCGACACTCTGTGCCCGCTAGGCTGAGAGGTAAGGAGAGTAATATGAGGGAACGGCTCCGGGCACTTTTTTGACCTCCGACACTGTGCCCGCTAGGCTGAGAGGTAAGGAGCGCAAAGTGACGGAGCGGCTCCGGGCGCTTTTTTGACCTCCGACATACTGTGCCCGCTAGGCTGAGAGGTAAGGAGAGCAAAGTTACGGAGCGTCTCCGGACGCTTTTTAGCCCTCCGACACCCTGTGCCCGCTAGGCTGAGAGGTAAGGAGAGCAAAGTTACGGAGCGTCTCCGGACGCTTTTTAGCCCTCCGACACTCTGTGCCCGCTAGGCTGAGAGGTAAGGAGTGGAAAGTGAAGGACCGCCTCTGGGCACTTTTTTGCCCCCCGACACTCTGTGCCCGCTAGGATGAGAGGTAGGGAGTGAAAAGTGACATAGCGTCTCCCGAAGCTTTCTAGCCCTCCGACACTCTGTGCAGGCTAGGCTGAGAGGTAGGGAGAGCAAAATGACGGAGCGCCTCCGGGCGCTCATTAGCCCCCCGACACTCTGTGCCCGCTAGGCTGAGAGGTAAGGAGAGTAATATGAGGAACGGCTCCGGGCGCTTTTTTGACCTCCGACACTGTGCCCGCTAGGCTGAGAGGTAAGGAGCGCAAAGTGACGGAGCGGCCTCCGGGCGCTTTTTTGACCTCCGACATACTGTGCCCGCTAGGCTGAGAGGTAAGGAGAGCAAAGTTACGGAGCGTCTCCGGACGCTTTTTAGCCCTCCGACACCCTGTGCCCGCTAGGCTGAGAGGTAAGGAGAGCAAAGTTACGGAGCGTCTCCGGACGCTTTTTAGCCCTCCGACACTCTGTGCCCGCTAGGCTGAAAGGTAAGGAGTGCAAAGTGACGGAGCGACTCCGGGCGCTTTCTTGCCCTCCGATACTCTGTGCCCGCTAGGCTGAGAGGTAAGGAGAGCAAAATGACGGAGCGCCTCCGGGCGCTCATTAGCCCCCCGACACTCTGTGCCCGCTAGGCTGAGAGGTAAGGAGAGTAATATGAGAGAACGGCTCCGGGCGCTTTTTTGACCTCCGACACTGTGCCCGCTAGGCTGAGAGGTAAGGAGCGCAAAGTGACGGAGCGCCTCCGGGCGCTTTTTTGACCTCCGACATACTGTGCCCGCTAGGCTGAGAGGTAAGGAGAGCAAAGTTACGGAGCGTCTCCGGACGCTTTTTAGCCCTCCGACACTCTGTGCCCGCTAGGCTGAGAGGTAAGGAGAGCAAAGTGACGGAGCGCCTCCGGACGCTTTTTAGCCCTCCGACACTCTGTGCCCGCTAGGCTGAGAGGTAAGGAGAGCAAAATGACGGAGCGCCTCCGGGCGCTCATTAGCCCCCCGACACTCTGTGCCCGCTAGGCTGAGAGGTAAGGAGAGTAATATGAGGAACGGCTCCGGGCGCTTTTTTGACCTCCGACACTGTGCCCGCTAGGCTGAGAGGTAAGGAGAGCAAAGTGACGGAGCGTCTCCGGACGCTTTTTAGCCCTCCGACACTCTGTGCCCGCTAGGCTGAGAGGTAAGGAGAGCAAAGTGACGGAGCGTCTCCGGACGCTTTTTAGCCCTCCGACACCCTGTGCCCGCTAGGCTGAGAGGTAAGGAGAGCAAAGTTACGGAGCGTCTCCGGACGCTTTTTAGCCCTCCGACACTCTGTGCCCGCTAGGCT
Source organism: Panulirus ornatus (assembly GCF_036320965.1). NCBI lineage: Eukaryota > Metazoa > Arthropoda > Malacostraca > Decapoda > Palinuridae > Panulirus > Panulirus ornatus. Next base: position 17,739,504 of record NC_092275.1, read on the forward strand.
GAAAGGTAAGGAGTGCAAAGTGACGGAGCGACTCCGGACGAATTTTAGCCCTCCGACACTCTGTGCCCGCTAGGCTGAGAGGTAAGGAGTGGAAAGTGAAGGACCGCCTCTGGGCACTTTTTTGCCCCCCGACACTCTGTGCCCGCTAGGATGAGAGGTAGGGAGTGAAAAGTGACATAGCGTCTCCCGAAGCTTTCTAGCCCTCCGACACTCTGTGCAGGCTAGGCTGAGAGGTAAGGAGAGCAAAATGACGGAGCGCCTCCGGGCGCTCATTAGCCCCCCGACACTCTGTGCCCGCTAAGGTGAGAGGTAAGGAGTACAAAGTGACAGAGCGCCTCCGGACGCTTTTTAGCCCTCCGACACTCTGTGCCCGCTAGGCTGAAAGGTAAGGAATGCTAAGTGACGGAGCGACTCCGGACGAATTTTAGCCCTCCGACACTCTGTGCCCGCTAGGCTGAGAGGTAAGGAGTGGAAAGTGAAGGACCGCCTCTGGGCACTTTTTTGCCCCCCGACACTCTGTGCCCGCTAGGATGAGAGGTAGGGAGTGAAAAGTGACATAGCGTCTCCCGAAGCTTTCTAGCCCTCCGACACTCTGTGCAGGCTAGGCTGAGAGGTAAGGAGAGCAAAATGACGGAGCGCCTCCGGGCGCTCATTAGCCCCCCGACACTCTGTGCCCGCTAAGGTGAGAGGTAAGGAGTACAAAGTGACAGAGAGCCTCCGGACGCTTTTTAGCCCTCCGACACTCTGTGCCCGCTAGGCTGAGAGGTAAGGAGTGGAAAGTGAAGGACCACCTCTGGGCACTTTTTTGCCCCCCGACAGTCTGTGCCCGCTAGGATGAGAGGTAAGGAGTGAAAAGTGACAGAGCGTCTCCCGAAGCTTTCTAGCCCTCCGACACTCTGTGCAGGCTAGACTGAGAGGTAGGGAGAGCAAAATGACGGAGCGCCTCCGGGCGCTCATTAGCCCCCCGACACTCTGTGCCCGCTAGGCTGAGAGGTAAGGAGAGTAATATGAGGGAACGGCTCCGGGCACTTTTTTGACCTCCGACACTGTGCCCGCTAGGCTGAGAGGTAAGGAGCGCAAAGTGACGGAGCGGCTCCGGGCGCTTTTTTGACCTCCGACATACTGTGCCCGCTAGGCTGAGAGGTAAGGAGAGCAAAGTTACGGAGCGTCTCCGGACGCTTTTTAGCCCTCCGACACCCTGTGCCCGCTAGGCTGAGAGGTAAGGAGAGCAAAGTTACGGAGCGTCTCCGGACGCTTTTTAGCCCTCCGACACTCTGTGCCCGCTAGGCTGAGAGGTAAGGAGTGCAAAGTGACGGAGCGCCTCCGGACGCTTTTTAGCCCTCCGACACTCTGTGCCCGCTAGGCTGAGAGGTAAGGAGAGCAAAAGTGACGGAGCGCCTCCGGGCGCTTTTTAGCCCTCCGACACTCTGTGCCCGCTAGGCTGAGAGGTAAGGAGAGTAATATGAGGGAACGGCTCCGGGCGCTTTTTTGACCTCCGACACTGTGCCCGCTAGGCTGAGAGGTAAGGAGCGCAAAGTGACGGAGCGCCTCCGGGCGCTTTTTTGACCTCCGACATACTGTGCCCGCTAGGCTGAGAGGTAAGGAGAGCAAAGTTACGGAGCGTCTCCGGACGCTTTTTAGCCCTCCGACACCCTGTGCCCGCTAGGCTGAGAGGTAAGGAGAGCAAAGTGACGGAGCGCCTCCGGACGCTTTTTAGCCCTCCGACACTCTGTGCCCGCTAGGCTGAGAGGTAAGGAGAGCAAAAATGACGGAGCGCTCCGGGCGCTTTTTTGCCCTCCGACACTCTGTGCCCGCTAGGCTGAGAGGTAAGGAGAGCAAAGTGACGGAGCGTCTCCGGGCACTTTTTTGACCTCCGACACTCTGTGCCCGCTAGGCTGAGAGGTAAGGAGAGCAAAGTGACGGAGCGTCTCCGGACGCTTTTTAGCCCTCCGACACCCTGTGCCCGCTAGGCTGAGAGGTAAGGAGAGCAAAGTGACGGAGCGCCGCCGGACGCTTTTTAGCCCTCCGACACTCCGTGCCCGCTAGGCTGAAAGGTAAGGAGAGCAAAATGACGGAGCGCCTCCGGGCGCTCATTAGCCCCCCGACACTCTGTGCCCGCTAGGCTGAGAGGTAAGGAGAGTAATATGAGGGAACGGCTCCGGGCACTTTTTTGACCTCCGACACTGTGCCCGCTAGGCTGAGAGGTAAGGAGAGCAAAGTGACGGAGCGTCTCCAGACGCTTTTTAGCCCTCCGACACTCTGTGCCCGCTAGGCTGAGAGGTAGGGAGTGAAAAGTGACATAGCGTCTCCCGAAGCTTTCTAGCCCTCCGACACTCTGTGCAGGCTAGGCTGAGAGGGAAGGAGAGCAAAGTTACGGAGCGTCTCCAGACGCTTTTAGGCCCTCCGACAATCTGTGCCCGCTAGGCTGAGAGGTAAGGAGAGTAAAATGAGAGAACGGCTCCGGGCGCTTTTTTGACCTCCGACACTGTGCCCGCTAGGCTGAGAGGTAAGGAGAGCAAAGTGACGGAGCGCCTCCGGGCGCTTTTTAGCCCTCCGACACTCTGTGCCCGCTAGGCTGAGAGGTAAGGAGAGCAAAGTGACGGAGCGCCTCCGGGCGCTCATTAGCCCCCCGACACTCTGTGCCCGCTAGGCTGAGAGGTAAGGAGAGCAAAGTGACGGAGCGTCTCCGGACGCTTTTTTGCCCTCCGACACTCTGTGCCCGCTAGGCTGAGAGGTAAGGAGAGCAAAGTGACGGAGCGCCGCCGGACGCTTTTTAGCCCTCCGACACTCTGTGCCCGCTAGGCTGAGAGGTAAGGAGTACAAAGTGACAGAGCGCCTCCGGGCGCTCATTAGCCCCCCGACACTCTCTGCCCGCTAGGCTGAGAGGTAAGGAGAGTAATATGAGGGAACGGCTCCGGGCGCTTTTTTCACCTCCGACACTGTGCCCGCTAGGCTGAGAGGTAAGGAGCGCAAAGTGACGGAGCGTCTCCGGGCGCTTTTTTGACCTCCGACATACTGTGCCCGCTAGGCTGAGAGGTAAGGAGAGCAAAGTTACGGAGCGTCTCCGGACGCTTTTTAGCCCTCCGACACCCTGTGCCCGCTAGGCTGAGAGGTAAGGAGAGCAAAGTTACGGAGCGTCTCCGGACGCTTTTTAGCCCTCCGACACTCTGTGCCCGCTAGGCTGAGAGGTAAGGAGTGGAAAGTGAAGGACCGCCTCTGGGCACTTTTTTGCCCCCCGACACTCTGTGCCCGCTAGGATGAGAGGTAGGGAGTGAAAAGTGACATAGCGTCTCCCGAAGCTTTCTAGCCCTCCGACACTCTGTGCAGGCTAGGCTGAGAGGTAGGGAGAGCAAAATGACGGAGCGCCTCCGGGCGCTCATTAGCCCCCCGACACTCTGTGCCCGCTAGGCTGAGAGGTAAGGAGAGTAATATGAGGGAACGGCTCCGGGCGCTTTTTTGACCTCCGACACTGTGCCCGCTAGGCTGAGAGGTAAGGAGCGCAAAGTGAGGGAGCGGCTCCGGGCGCTTTTTTGACCTCCGACATACTGTGCCCGCTAGGCTGAGAGGTAAGGAGAGCAAAGTTACGGAGCGTCTCCGGACGCTTTTTAGCCCTCCGACACCCTGTGCCCGCTAGGCTGAGAGGTAAGGAGAGCAAAGTTACGGAGCGTCTCCGGACGCTTTTTAGCCCTCCGACACTCTGTGCCCGCTAGGCTGAGAGGTAAGGAGTGCAAAGTGACGGAGCGACTCCGGGCGCTTTTTAGCCCTCCGACACTCTGTGCCCGCTAGGCTGAGAGGTAAGGAGTGAAAAGTGACGAGCGTCTCCGACGCTTTTTAGCCCTCCGACACTCTGTGCCCGCTAGGCTGAGAGGTAAGGAGAGCAAAGTGACGGAGCGCCTCCGGCGCTCTTTAGCCCTCCGACACTCTGTGCCCGCTAGGCTGAGAGGTAAGGAGAGCAAAGTGACGGAGCGCCTCCGGACGCTTTTTAGCCCTCCGACACTCTGTGCCCGCTAGGCTGAAAGGTAAGGAGTGCAAAGTGACGGAGCGACTCCGGACGCTTTTTAGCCCTCCGACACTCTGTGCCCGCTAGGCTGAGAGGTAAGGAGTGCTAAGTGACGGAGCGACTCCGGACGCTTTTAGCCCTCCGACACTCTGTGCCCGCTAGGCTGAGAGGTAAGGAGTGAAAGTGACGGAGCGCCTCCGGGCGCTTTTTAGCCCTCCGACACTCTGTGCCCGCTAGGCTGAGAGGTAAGGAGCGCAAAGTGACGGAGCGCCTCCGGGCGCTCTTTAGCCCTCCGACACTCTGTGCCCGCTAGGCTGAGAGGTAAGGAGAGCAAAGTGACGGAGCGCCTCCGGACGCTTTTTAGCCCTCCGACACTCTGTGCCCGCTAGGCTGAGAGGTAAGGAGAGCAAAGTGACGGAGCGCCTCCGGACGCTTTTTAGCCCTCCGACACTCTGTGCCCGCTAGGCTGAGAGGTAAGGAGTGGAAAGTGAAGGACCGCCTCTGGGCACTTTTTTGCCCTCCGACACTCTGTGCAGGCTAGGCTGAGAGGTAAGGAGAGCAAAATGACGGAGCGCCTCCGGGCGCTCATTAGCCCCCCGACACTCTGTGCCCGCTAAGGTGAGAGGTAAGGAGTACAAAGTGACAGAGCGCCTCGGACGCTTTTTAGCCCTCCGACACTCTGTGCCCGCTAGGCTGAAAGGGTAAGGAAGCTAAGTGACGGAGCGACCTCCGGACGGAATTTTTGCCCTCCGACACCTGTGCCCGCTAGTGAGAGGTAAGGAGTGGAAAGTGAAGACCGCCTCGGCACTTTTGCCCTACGACACTCTGTGCAGTAGGCTGAGAGGTAAGAGAGCAAAGACACGCCTCCGCGCTAGCCCGACACCTGTGCGTAGGTAGAGGTAAGGAGACAAATGACAGAGCGCCTCCGGCGCTATTAGCCCCCGACACTCTGTGCCCGCTAGCTGAAGTAAGGAGTACAAGAGGGACACGGCCTCGGCGCTTTTTGACCTCCGACACTGTGCCCGCTAGGCTGAGAGGTAAGGAGCAAAGTGACGGAGCGGCTCCGGCGCTTTTTTAGACCTCCGACATACTGTGCCGCTAGGCTGAGAGGTAAGGAGAGCAAACGTACGGAGCGTCTCCGGACGCTTTTAGCCCTCCGAACTCTGTGCCGCTAGGCTGAGAGGTAAGGAGAGCAAAGTACGGAGCGCTCCGGACGCTTTTAGCCCTCCGACACTCTGTGCCCGCTAGGCTGAGAGGTATGCTTCGGACGCTTTTTTACCCTCCGACATTCTGTGCCCGTTAGGCTGAGAGGTAAGGAGAACAAAGTGACGAAGCGCCTCCGGGCGCTTTTTTGCCCTCCGACACACTCTGCAAGCTAGGCTGAGAGGTAAGGAGTGGAAAGTGAAGGACCGCCTCTGGGCACTTTTTTGCCCCCCGACACTCTGTGCCCGCTAGGATGAGAGGTAGGGAGTGAAAAGTGACATAGAGTCTCCCGAAGCTTTCTAGCCCTCCGACACTCTGTGCAGGCTAGGCTGAGAGGTAAGGAGAGCAAAATGACGGAGCGCCTCCGGGCGCTCATTAGCCCCCCGACACTCTGTGCCCGCTAGGCTGAGAGGTAAGGAGAGTAATATGAGGGAACGGCTCCGGGCACTTTTTTGACCTCCGACACTGTGCCCGCTAGGCTGAGAGGTAAGGAGCGCAAAGTGACGGAGCGGCTCCGGGCGCTTTTTTGACCTCCGACATACTGTGCCCGCTAGGCTGAGAGGTAAGGAGAGCAAAGTTACGGAGCGTCTCCGGACGCTTTTTAGCCCTCCGACACCCTGTGCCCGCTAGGCTGAGAGGTAAGGAGAGCAAAGTTACGGAGCGTCTCCGGACGCTTTTTAGCCCTCCGACACTCTGTGCCCGCTAGGCTGAGAGGTAAGGAGTGGAAAGTGAAGGACCGCCTCTAGGCACTTTTTTGCCCCCCGACACTCTGTGCCCGCTAGGCTGAGAGGTAGGGAGTGAAAAGTGACATAGCGTCTCCCGAGGCTTTCTAACCCTCCGGCACTCTGTGCAGGCTAGGCTGAGAAGTAAGGAGAGTAATATGAGGGAACGGCTCCGGGCACTTTTTTGACCTCCGACACCTGTGCCCGCTAGGCTGAGAGGTAAGGAGAGCAAAGTGACGGAGCGACTCCGGGCGCTTTCTTGCCCTCCGACACTCTGTGCCCGCTAGGCTGAGAGGTAAGGAGAGCAAAATGACGGAGCGCCGCCGGACGCTTTTTAGCCCTCCGACACTCTGTGCCCGCTAGGCTGAGAGGTAAGGAGTGCAAAGTGACAGAGCGCCTCCGGACGCTGTTTAGCCCTCCGACACTCTGTGCCCGCTAGGCTGAAAGGTAAGGAATGCTAAGTGACGCAGCGACTCCGGACGAATTTTAGCCCTCCGACACTCTGTGCCCGCTAGGCTGAGAGGTAAGGAGTGGAAAGTGAAGGACCGCCTCCGGGCACTTTTTTGCCCTCCCACACTCTGTGCCCGCTAGGCTGAGAGATAAGGAGTGCAAAGTGACAGAGCGTCTCCGGAGGCTTTCTAGCCCTCCGACACTCTGTGCCCGCTAAGCTGAGAGGTATAAGAAGCGGATGGTGACGGAGCTGCTCCGGGCGCTTTTTTGCCCTCCGACATTCTGTGTCCGCTAGGCTGAGAGGTAAGGACAGCAAAGTAACGGAGCGCCTCCGGGTAATTTTTTGACCTCCGACATTCTGTGCCCGCTAGACTGAGAGGTAAGGAGAGCAAAGTGACGGAGCGACTCCGGGCGCTTTCTTTCCCTCCGACACTCTGTGCCCGCTAGGCTGAAAGGTAAGGAGTGCAAAGTGACGGAGCGCCTCCGGGCGCTCATTAGCCCCCCGCCACTCTGTGCCCGCTAGGCTGAGAGGTAAGGAGAGTAATATGAGGGAACGGCTCCGGGCGCTTTTTTGACCTCCGACACTGTGCTCGTCAGGCTGAGAGGTAAGGAGCGCAAAGTGACGGAGCGGCTCCGGGCGCTTTCTTGCCCTCCGACACCCTGTGCCCGCTAGGCTGAGAGGTAAGGAGATCAAAGTGATGGAGGGACTCCGGGCGCTTTTTTGCCCTCCGACACACTCTGCAAGCTAGGCTGAGAGGTAAGGAGCGCAAAGTGAAGGAGCGGATCAGGGCGCTATTTTGCCCTCCGACACTCTGTGCCCGCAAGGCTGAGAGGTAAGGAGAGCAAAGTGACAGAGCGGCTCCGGGCACTTTTATGCCCTCCGACACTTTGTGCCCGCTAAGGTGAGAGGTAAGGAGAGCAAAATGACGGAACGCCTCCGGACGCTTTTTAGCCCTCCGACACTCTGTGCCCGCTAGGCTGAGAGGTAAGAAGTGGAAATTGAAGGACCGCCTCTGGGCACTTTTTTGCCCCCCGACACTCTGTGCCCGCTAGGATGAGAGGTAGGGAGTGAAAAGTGACATAGTGTCTCCCGAAGCTTTCTAGCCCTCCGACACTCTGTGCAGGCTAGGCTGAGAGGTAGGGAGAGCAAAATGACGGAGCGCCTCCGGGCGCTCATTAGCCCCCCGACACTCTGTGCCCGCTAGGCTGAGAGGTAAGGAGAGTAATATGAGGGAACGGCTCCGGGCACTTTTTTGACCTCCGACACTGTGCCCGCTAGGCTGAGAGGTAAGGAGCGCAAAGTGACGGAGCGGCTCCGGGCGCTTTTTTGACCTCCGACATACTGTGCCCGCTAGGCTGAGAGGTAAGGAGAGCAAAGTTACGGAGCGTCTCCGGACGCTTTTTAGCCCTCCGACACTCTGTGCCCGCTAGGCTGAGAGGTAAGGAGAGCAAAGTGACGGAGCGCCTCCGGACGCTTTTTAGCCCTCCGACACTCTGTGCCCGCTAGGCTGAGAGGTAAGGAGAGCAAAGTGACGGAGCGCCTCCGGGTACTTTTTTGCCCTCCGACACTCTGTGCCCGCTAGGCTGAGAGGTAAGGAGTGCAAAGTGACGGAGCTGCTCCGGGCGCTTTTTGACCTCCGACACTCGTGCCGCTAGGCTGAGAGGTAAGGAGAGCAAAGTGACGGAGCGCCTCCGGGCGCTTTTTTGCCCTCCGACACTCTGTGCCCGCTAGGCTGAGAGGTAAGGAGAGCAAAGTTACGAGCGGTCTCCGGGCGCTTTTTTGCCCTCCGACACTCTGTGCCCGCTAGGCTGAGAGGTAAGGAGAGCAAAGTGACGGAGCGACTCCGGGCGCTTTTTTGCCCTCCGACACTCTGTGCCCGCTAGGCTGAGAGGTAAGGAGAGCAAAGACACGGAGCGTCTCCGGACGCTCTTTAGCCCTCCGACACTCTGTGCCCGCTAGGCTGAGAGGTAAGGAGCGCAATGTTACGGAGCGCCTGCGGGCACTTTGTGGCCCTCCGACACTCTGTGCCCGCTAGGCTGAGAGGTAAGGAGAGCAAAGTTACGGAGCGCCTCCGGGCGCTTTTTTGCCCTCCGACACACTGTGCCCGCTAGGCTGAGAGGTAAGGAGTGCAAATTGACGGAGCGGCTCCGGGCGCTTTTTTGCCCTCCGACACTCTGTGCCCGCTAGGCTGAGAGGTAAGGAGAGTAAAGTAACGGAGAGTCTCCGGGCACTTTTTTGCCCTCCGACACACTGTGCCCGCTAGGCTGAGAGGTAAGTAACGAAAAGTGACGAAGCGCCTCCGGACGCTTTTTAGCCCTCCGACACTCTGTGCCCGCTAGGCTGAGAGGTAAGGAGTGCAAAGTGACGGAGCGCCTCCGGACGCTTTTTAGCCCTTCGTCACTCTGTGCCCGCTAGGCTGAGAGGTAAGGAGTGCAAAGTTACGGAGCGCCTCCGGGCACTTTTTTGCCCTCCGACACTCTGTGCCCGCTAGGCTGAGAGGTAAGGAGAGGAAAGTGACGGAGAGTCTCCGGGCACTTTTTTGCCCTTTGACACACTGTGCCCGCTAGGCTGAGAGGTAAGTAACGAAAAGTGACGAAGCGCCTCCGGACGGTATTTAGCCCTCCGACACTCTGTGCCCGCTAGGCTGAGAGGTAAGGAGAGCAAAATGACGGAGCGCCGCCGGACGATTTTTAGCCCTCCGACACTCTGTGCCCACTAGGCTGAGAGGTAACGAGTGCAAAGTGACGGAGCGGCTCCAGGCGCTTTTTTGCCCTCCGACACTATGTGAACGCTAGGCTGAGAGGTAAGGAGAACAAAGTGACGAAGCGCCACCGGGCGCTTTTTTGCCCTCCGACACACTCTGCAAGCTAGGCTGAGAGGTAAGGAGCGCAAAGTGAAGGAGCGGATCAGGGCGCTATTTTGCCCTCCGACACTATGTGCCCGCAAAGCTGAGAGGTAAGAAGAGCAAAGTGACGGAGCGGCTCCGGGCGCTTTCTTGCCCTCCGACACTCTGTGCCCGCTAGGCTGAGAGATAAGGAGATCAAAGTGACGGAGCGACTCCGGGGGCTTTCTTGCCCTCCGACACTGTGCCCGCTAGGCTGAGAGGTAAGTAACGAAAAGTGACGAAGCGCCTCCGGACGCTTTTTAGGCCTCCGACACTCTGTGCCCGCTAGGCTGAGAGGTAAGGAGTGCAACGTGACGGAGCGCCTCCGGGCACTTTTTTGCCCTCCGACACTCTGTGCCCGCTAGGCTGAGAGGTAAGGAGAGGAAAGTGACGGAGAGTCTCCGGGACCTTTTTTGCCCTCTGACACACTGTGCCCGCTAGGCTGAGAGGTAAGTAACGAAAAGTGACGGAGCGCCTCCGGACGCTTTTTAGCCCTTCGTCACTCTGTGCCCACTAGGCTGAGAGGTAAGGAGTGCAAAGTGACGGAGCGCCTCCGGGCACTTTTTGCCCTCCGACACTCTGTGCCCGCTAGGCTGAGAGGTAAGGAGAGCAAAGTGACGCAGAGTCTCCGGGCACTTTTTTGCCCTCCGACACTCTGTGCCCGCTAGGCTGAGAGGTAAGGAGAGCAAAGTGACGGAGAGTCTCAGGGCACTTTTTTGCCCTCTGACACACTGTGCCCGCTAGGCTGAGAGGTAAGTAACGAAAAGTGACGAAGCGCCTCCGGACGCTTTTTAGCCCTCCGACACTCTGTGCCCGCTAGGCTGAGAGGTAAGGAGTGCAAAGTGACGGAGCGCCTCCGGACGCTTTTTAGCCCTTCGTCACTCTGTGCCCGCTAGGCTGAGAGGTAAGGAGTGCAAAGTGACGGAGCTGCTCCGGGCGCTCTTTAGCCCTCCGACACTCTGTACCCGCTAGGCTAAGAGGTAAGAAGCGGATAGTGACGGAGCTTCTTAGGGCGCTTTTTTAACCTCCGACATTCTGTGCCCGCTAGGCTGAGAGGTAAGGAGAGCAAAGTGTCGGAGCGCCTCCGGGCACTTTTTTACCCTCCGACACTCTGTGCCCGCTAGGCTGAGATGTAAGGAGAGCAAAGTGACGGAGCGTCTCCGGAATGTTTTTAACTCTACGACACTCTGTGCCCGCTAGGCTGAGAGGTAACTAGTGCAAAGTGAAGGAGCGCCTCCTGGCGCTCTTTAGCCCCCCGACACTCTGTGCCCGCTAAGCTGAGAGGTAGGAGTGAAAAGTGACTTAGCGACTCCGAAGCTTTCTAGCCCTCCGACACTCTGTGCAGGCTAGGCTGAGAGGTAGGGAGAGCTAAAATGAAGAGCGCCTCCGGGCGCTCATTAGCCCCCGACACTCTGTGCCCGCTAGGCTGAGAGGTAAGGAGAGTATATGAGGGAACGGCTCCGGCACTTTTTGACCTCCGACATCTGTGCCCGCTAGGCTGAGAGGTAAGGAGAGCAAAGTTACGGAGCGTCTCCGGCGCTTTTTGCCCTCCGACACACTTTGCCCGCTAGGCTGAGAGGTAAGGAGAGCAAAGTGACGGAGCGCCGCCGGACGCTTTTTAGCCCTCCGACACTCTGTGCCCGCTAGGCTGAGAGGTAAGGAGAGCAAAGTGACGGAGCGCCTCCGGACGCTTTTTTAGCCCTCCGACACTCTGTGCCCGCTAGGCTGAGAGGTAAGGAGTGCAAAGTGACGGCGCCTCCGGTCATTTTTTTGCCCTCCAACACTCTGTGCCCGCTAGGCTGAGAGGTAAGGAGAGCAAAGGGACGGAGCGTCTCCGGGCACTTTTTTGCCCTCCGACACTCTGTGCCCGCTAGGCTGAGAGGTAAGGAGTGCAAAGTGACGGACCTGCTCCGGGCGCTTTTTTGCACTCCGACACTCTGTGCCCGCTAGGCTGAGAGGTAAGGAGTGCAAAGTGACGGAGCGCCTCCGGGCACTTTTTTCCCCTATAACACTCTGTGCCCGCTAGGCTGAGAGGTAAGGAGCGCAAAGTGACGGACCGTCTTCGGACGCTTTTTAGCCCTCCGACACTCTGTGCCCGCTTGGCTGAGAGGTAAGGAGTGCAAAGTGACGGAGCGCCTCCGGACGCTTTTTAGCCCTCCGACACTCTGCCCGCTAGGTTGAGAGGTAAGGAGTGCAAAGCGACGGAGCGCCTCCGGGCACTTTTTTGCCCTCCAACACTCTGTGCCCGCTAGGCTGAGAGGTAAGGACAGCAAAGGGACGGAGCGTCTCCGGGCACTTTTTTGCCCTCCGACACTCTGTGCCCGCTAGGCTGAGAGGTAAGTCGCGCAAAGTGACGGAGCGGCTCCGGGCGCTTTTCTCCCCTCCGAGACTCTGTGTCCCTAGGCTAAAGGGTAAGGAAAGCAAAGTGGCGGAGCGTCTCCGGACGCTCTTTAGCCCTCCGACACTCTGTACCCGCTAGGCTAAGAGGTAAGAAGCGGATAGTGACGGAGCTGCTTTGGGCGCTTTTTTACCCTCCGACATTCTGTGAACGCTAGGCTGAGAGGTAAGGAGCGCAAAGCGACGGAGCGGCTCCGGGCGCTTGTTTGCCCTCCGACACTCTGTGCCCGCTAGGCTGAGAGGTAAGGAGCGCAAAGTGACGGAGCTCCTCCGGGCGCTTTTTTGCCCTCCGACACTCTGTGCCTACTAGGCTGAGAGGTGAGGAGAGCAAAGTGACGGAGCGCCTCCGGGCGCTTTTTTCCCCTCCGACACTCTGTGCCTACTAGGCTGAGAGGTGAGGAGAGCAAAGTGACGGAGCGTCTCCGGGCGCTTTTTTGCCTTCCGACACTCTGTGCCCGCTAGGCTGAGAGGTAAGAAGAGCAAAGTGACGGAGCTCCTCCGGGCGCTTTTTTGCCCTCCGACACTCTGTGCCTACTAGGCTGAGAGGTGAGGAGAGCAAAGTGACGGAGCGCCTCCGGGCGCTTTTTTGCCCTCCGACACTCTGTGCCTACTAGGCTGAGAGGTGAGGAGAGCAAAGTGACGGAGCGTCTCCGGGCGCTTTTTTGCCTTCCGACACTCTGTGCCCGCTAGGCTGAGAGGTAAGAAGAGCAAACTGACGGAGCGACTCCGGACGCTTTTTAGCCCTCCGACACTCTGTGCCCGGTAGGCTGAGAAGTAAGGAGTGCAAAGTGATGAAGCGCCTCCGGGCAATTTTTTGCCCTTTGACACTCTGTGCCCGCTAGGCTGAGAGGTAGAGACCAAAGTGACGGAGCGTCTCCCGACGCTTTTTAGCCCTCCGGCACTCTGTGCCCGCTAGGCTGAGAGGTAAGGAGAGCAAAGAGACGGAGCGTCTCCAGACGCTTTTTAGCCCTCCGACACTCTGTGCCCGCTAGGCTGAGAGGTAAGGGGCGCATACCCTTACATGGATACAAGAATACACTCATGGCAGTTCACGGAAACGGTGTCTTAAGACGATACTCATGTTCGTGTTTAACATCTATGTTTATACTCCCTCTCTACCCCCCCCCCCTCTCTCTCTCTCTCTCTCTCTCTCTCTCTCTCTCTCTCTCTCTCTCTCTCATACACACACACGCACGACTTTCTCCAAAAACTTGCGTCCTCCATTTCAAGGGGACGCGACCTGTGGAGGCCATTCAAGCACCTCATTTTGCTTGCACGAAGGAACGAAACTGACAGAAAGGAGGTTTCCACTATTTTGAATAGACACCGACTCCCACGTCTCCCCCATGTCCGTCCCCCTACTGTTTTTCCCTCTCGTTCTTCTCGTTTTCTGTGTCACCCCCGCCCCCTCCCTTTCCTCATCACATTGATGTAAAGATAGTAAAGAAGAGGAGGTGGGGGTCGACGACTCGCACTTCTGTCGGGTATATTGTCCGTAATTTCGTCTCGGTAAAATATCGCTGTCGGAAAAATTACGACGAGTTCGCCTCGAGCTGTTGACAAGAAGAGGACTTCAACACACTGTCGTAAATATTGGCTTTCTCTTTTTACTTCTTTTATCAGATTTGGGAACACTTGGCGGAGCGATGCGACGGTCTACAGAGGCAAAAAAAAAAAAAGAGAAGAAAAAAAATTTGGGCGAGGGGAAAAAGAATTTTGGAAAAAGAATTTGGGCGAGAAAAAAAAAAAATTGTTTTGGCTCGAAAGTTCAGGCGTGCGGCTTACGTCCCATGGTAATGGTGCTCTGAGGATTATATTTGTGTCCGAGGTGCCAGACGCATCCTGCTGGAAGATTCATGAGGCGGTTTTGGTGATTCGCACCATGAGAATCACGGTGAGTAGACTTGCAAAATGACTGATCCCTTGACCATAAATCTATCTCCCCTCCCACTGCGCGTGATTCAGCGTCTATGTCCTACGGGCCAAACCCGGCAAAGTATTTTCAATTAGCAAAGAAGAGAAAGAAAATGTACCCAAAGCTAAGGATGCGCCGTGGAAGAGAGGAGAGAAAAAAAGGTAAAAATAATCATTTCAGGTAAAGTCGGAGTAATAATTGTAAGAAAATGGTGGGGGTGTGGTGTTTCTTCAGGCAGGATGGAAGACACACGAAGCGGATTTTATCTGAGTGTTTTTTCAAAGACACTCTAACACCACGCGAGGTCAGATGAGGATAGTGGCAAGAGGCTAAGCTGGTAATACGGTATGTGGCTCCGAGAACACCTTATTCCGTACTTCGAGACTGCAATGGATACAGACGAAGAAGAAGGTCTTTGACTGGTGTGGTGAATCCGAAAGGTTAAGGTGGACTCAAAAGATAAATTTACAGAGATTCAAAGAAATGAGACTAAATCGAAGTGCTGAGAGAGTATTGAGAGCAGAGAGAACAGCTGGGAGAGCGGTGAGAGCAAAAATAAATGCTGGGAAAGTGGTGAGAGTACCGACAACTTCCGGGAGAGTGGTGAGAGCAGAGCAGCTGGGAGAGTGGTGAGAGTAAAGAGAACAGCTGGGAGAGCGGCGAGAGCAAAGTGAACAGCTGGGAGAGTGGTGAGAGTACCGACAATTTCCGGGAGAGTAGTGAGAGCAAAGATAACTGCTGGGAGAGTGGTGAGAGTACCGATAAGTTCGTCAGCGGGATTCGAACCGCTGCCATTTGTCGTGGATGCTGAGTATGCTAGGAGCCAATGATGAAAACATTTGTGCTATATACATAAGGACTGGGGATTTACCAAACCTCTCTCTATTTATTTTTATCTATCTATATATCTATCTCTATATATCGTTGTATATCAACTGACTGTTATATTTCTCCCTTGTGTCTCCCCTAATGATGTGATTATTACATGAAAGTGCACTTGGGAATTTATCGCGTTTCATTTTCCCCGTGGACTCATAGGAATATATATATATATATATATATATATATATATATATATATATATATATATATATATATATATATACACACAATCATTTCACCGAGGAGTTTCAAATATCATGCTTGCACCGCGTTTCCTTCCCCACAAGGGCTGTACATCCTGCCTTACAAGACCAACATGGATCATATCACCGGGGTTTAACTGATAGCAGGCAAGTCTTCAGATACTGTCTTTGTGCTCCACGATGGAGGAAGAAAAAAAAAAGTTTACGGCAGAGGGTATCTCTCCGATCTATTCAGGAAATTGAAAAACTTTTATCTCCCGGAAAATTTAGTTCAAGCGTCGAATAAAACAGGGAAAAAATAATAAGAAAAAAAATCTCAAAAGCCATTTAAAAAGTGTCTAACCTCTCTCTCTCTCTCTCTCTCTCTCTCTCTCTCTCTCTCTCTCTCTCTCTCTCTCTCTCTCTCTCTCTCTCTCTCTCTTTTTCTCTATACATATATATATATATATATATATATATATATATATATATATATATATATATATATATATATATATATACTACCACGTATCTCTGGCTTATCGTAGACGGAGACAAAAGTTGATAGGAAAGAAAATCAAAGTACTCCCCTCTTGTACTGGCATCTTCTAAAATCAGAAACAGAGGCGGAGGAAAGCGAGGATTTTTCCCCTCGAAGTCCAAGTCTCAGTAACGGCAAGTACTTATGAAATAGCAAGATGCCTCTACTTCCACATGCGCATCTACAAGCTATAGCACTGCGCACGGTACCAGCCATCGAAGACGCTGAAACGATGGCGAGAGCCTTTGGCAGAATGTGGAGGGAACACCCGAATCTGGAAGGCTGCAGACCCCGTCCCTGTAACCCATCCTAGCCCTCGAGCCTCACAGTTCACGGCACAGCCCTGTGCTTTATTGCTGTGGTACAAACCACTTCTCTGTGGCCGAGGAGAAAGGATTCCTTCCGTTTTCTAATAAGAAACCTTATGACATATGTATATATTTATATTTCAGGTTCCCTGGTTATGATTATTCGTAGAACATCCATCTAACATATGTGCATATCAAATTTTTGTGCATCCATCCAAATATATGAAGGAAATTTGTTGAACTTTTAAAACGTTGACAGAACAAGTTGGTCTCTCTGGTAGCTGCCACAGCCTAGAAATAACATTTGGCCCCAACGTGCTGTTAACATACTTCGTTAAAGGCATTTGAATTATTTTGTTGGATTTATTTCTACGCGTTTTTTCGGTCTCTGTTGCCTGGAGACGTAAATGCCAACTGCAAAAAAAATTATAAAAAATGAAAAAGTTTTTCGTAATTAACATTTATCTCATTTCAGTAAAGAATTACTATTTCTTTTTTTTTTTTTGCTTTATGAGATATATTCGAAATGCAGTTAAAGCGTCCATTGCTTTTCTTCCCGTGAGATTTCGCTCGCTACGCAAGACCCATGGGAACGACCCGGGGATTTCAGGAGAAAACCTTTGGGCCCTTCTTCATCCTTAGGTCTTCCATGTCTGCCCACAGGTAAGCGCTGAGCACTCGAAGAACAGCAACGCTCACTCCCTTATCCCCCGAGACTTCCCTAGGCGAGCGACAAGAAACCACACTTACTCGAAGTATAACCATAGCGTCACATGTTTTCATCACTGTGATATATAAATCAACCTCTTTATCTACTACCATTTTGATGGATACCGGACTAAAGGAGAAATTGTCTACTGCCATTTAGACAGACACTGGACTAAAGGAGAAATTTCCATTGAATCTACGAGTACAATTGGCGGCGTCATTCGAGTTCGATGTTGAATCATATTCTTACACAGGTTTTCCTGCAGGCAACAGACGTTGCAATGCATGGCGTATTATTGCATTAGTGTTGATCTTTTTTTACATTTCACGTGAGAGGCTTCACGGAGGCTGAGAGAACTTTAGCATTTACTGAAACCAATACATCAGCAATGAACTGAATTAACATCTTTTATCTCCAAGCATTAGGGCGTTTAGTCGATAGCGCGAAAAAACCTATGTTTTGAAGAGTCCTTGTACGTACGAGTATGCAAATGACGATAGCGAATGCTTTACTGAGGTCATTGGAACGCAAGTAGATATGCTGTGCCTTGTTATGTAGACGAAGTTGTTATATAGGTAGATAGATTGATAGCTACATATATAGAGATATATAGATAGATACTGAGGTAGGTAAGTGAATACATGGAGATAGATAAATGGATAAACAGATTTTCAGAGAGATGAAGTAGATGAATAAAAATGAAGGTGTGTGTGTGTGTGTGTGTGTGTGTGTGTGTGTGTGTGTGTGTGTTTCTTTACGACAATCACATCATTAAAGAGGACGTGAAAGCATTCATTCCAATCAATTAAACTGTCCTCATGAACCAGGATCATGGAAATTCTCTCTTCATCACAGAAAAACCAAATCATCTTAAAAAAACATCAAGTACTACAAAATATCCTCTGCCCGTTTTCTTTCTCTTTCTTTCTTTACGGGAAAAAAAAAATAACGTATCATATCAACAATACTAAGCCTGTCCTATTTTTTTTTTTTTCGGAGCATGATCTATCTGTGGACATACATCTTACTACTACCTTCACACCATTACAGGAAAAAAAAAAAACCATTCTGACACACGATTCCCAGGAGCCATTTCGTTCAGGAAATAAAAACATTCATATCCCTTGGATAACTTAACCCCATATTTCACATCTATAGGCAAGGGAAAATGTTGTCTGCCTCCATAACCAACACCTATCTTCCCCCCTCTCTATATCATGGTAAACAAGAGTCTTTATCACATATATGTGACCACGATGAATGACTCACAGACTCCAAAGCTTATTATATGTCCGTAGCCCAAACCATTGCCTTGATTCTAAACTACTACCTACGTGTCAAACTCTGGGGCCTCCTAACTGCTACGGTTTGGTCATGACTGAGAGAGACGGACCATGGGGCATACTGATGCCGTGGACAGTTATCCTCCAGCATCCCCAGGACTACAGAAATAAACATATATTATAAGGCCTAGTGTCGAGTCGTTCTCAGGAAGAGAGGTCGACCCGTCGCCCCCATCTGAACGCCTCCACCTGATGTAAGACTCCCTCGTTCTTAAAGCCTCACTGTTCACAGCACGGTGCTGTTTTTCACTGCTCTCCCTCACTCCTTCGCAGGTGACGAGAAGAATAATACTCGAGGTTTTCTCAAGGGAAATACAAATCTATAAACACAGTTCAAAAGCCTCGAATAAAATTCACAGAATACAAATCATATACAATATATATATATATATATATATATATATATATATATATATATATATATATATACTTAAAGAACCAACTACCAGGTTTTTTGAAAGTTCGGATCCAGATGATGGATGGCAGAATAGGGAGAAGACGACAAGTGTGTCTTTTTAAAGTCTCCCAACCTGCTCATCCATAGTGGCGGTGACCAAGAATTCCCCCACGGAGGACCTGCTGGTAACACACCTCGAGGGATTCGTTCGTGGACATCATCAAGATATCACTCTTTTAAAGTGATATCGAGTGATGATGTAATGATGTCACGCACCGCGCGAGGTTTATGTTATGTACTTTGCGTTACAAAGTAGAACACAATGATCGAACACGAGCTTTTCCCCATCTTACTAAGTGCAAGTCTCTTCCCTGTGTACTGCTGGAGTGATTGGTATTGGACGTAGCCAGGCAAGCTGAACCTTTCTTGAGTCAATACACACAAAAAATATGCGTCAGTCGCACGTATTTCATAGCTGTATTTCCCTGTAGACTTCACAGA
The DNA here is from genome assembly GCF_036320965.1 of Panulirus ornatus. NCBI lineage: Eukaryota > Metazoa > Arthropoda > Malacostraca > Decapoda > Palinuridae > Panulirus > Panulirus ornatus. The sequence goes on from NC_092275.1 coordinate 17,757,939, forward strand.
GAGCGACCGACTGTATATCGATTCTCTCAAATATTCTGACGATATTCAGTGATCTACAATTTTTCAGCGAATTTCGACATTAATTTTGACATGATCACCCCCACGGACAAGCAAATCTGAAGTCTTTGCTATTTAGTATTTGGCATTCTCATATTCAGCCTGGAAAAGGCGGGTTTTGTATACAACCGACATTTTATTATAAAGACTTATACTGACTTAAAAGCAGGCTTAGCTTTACGACTCCTTAACCTAACGGGTTTGGGTTTGAGTCTCAAACAAGGCCCACAGTCAGTCTAGCTGTTCATCTTCTGCCTTGGGGCTTGATAATGCGAGTGAGCCCGGCTGAAGATGGGGTGCGTATAGAGACGGAACAACACGAGTATAAAGAATTCTTCCTCTAGCACACATATAGCACTGATACACACACACACACACACACACACACAACAGGGTCTATTTATAATCACTAAATAAGACAACATTACGCAATATCAACTGCTTTACTTTACTATTAAGCTGAGCATATGCTACACCATCTCTGTTGGCACTTGGCCATACGACGCATGAAATCATGAAACAGAAAAATAATTTTCTTCGTCGTTGCAATAATTTCTTGTCTTGGCGTCCCATATCAATATACTTCCACATCAATATACTTTCCACATCGCGGGGAAAAATATATATATGGGGCCAGTTTCTTTCTATCTACTTCTCTACAACCTATCTACATTGTCTATGGATTTTTCTTTACCTCACCTTTCGTAGACTACGAGTATTGTGCCCTCGAGGAAAAGCAATGGGCTTTGTCAGTCCCTTCCTAAGGCAAGGGACGACCCGTTCCGTTCCGTCCCTTCCTAAGGCAAGGGCCGATCCGACCCGTTCCGTCCCCCTTCCTAAGGCAAGGGACGACCCGTTCCGTTTTCCGTCCCTCTCCAAGCCTCAACTTTGACGTGAGGACCTTCCTGCCGAAGAGATGATTTCACAGCTCACCGCACGGTCCTGTGTTTTATTGCCCCAGACTTGCTCTATTATCCACAGCACGCCCGACGCCACGAGTACTCCTTTTTACATTTTGTAAAGCGAATATAACGTAAATCATTTACTCGTCTTGAAAACATCATGTTCTGGTGTACAGTCCCCTAAATTAGAATGCTTGCAGTTGATGATAAGTTAGATTTACGGAAGATGGACTGGAAATTTGAACTGATGGGTAAAGATGCTCAGGGAGTTAGAGCTTGTGTCGTTTCATGAAGCTGCCAATCAGAGAGAGAGAGAGAGAGAGAGAGAGAGAGAGAGAGAGAGAGAGAGAAAGAGAGAGAGTTTGATACGTGGGGAGCGAGTCAGTGATGCATAGACACGTTCGAGGCCCTTGATATGAGTTGTATGCGCGTGAACTCTTCTGTGAACGTGTGATGACGCAATTCATCACCTTCTGATAATTCGTTTGTTGCAATTTTTCTGGCTATAATCAGATAGTCACACGCACGCACGAGTGTAAAACTTCCACCAAGCTTAGTATATAGATGCACAATTACACACACACACACACACACACTTGGCATACACTGGTGTATGTGTGTGTTTACATACATACATAGCAGAAATAACACATCCATACAATACTCAGAGATGAGGCAACATGAGAGTAAAACTCTCACTCCCCGTTATACATAATTAGAGATCACAATACTGAGTACTGCATGCGTATATGCGATGAGTTCCCTCACTCACCCATATCTTAGCAAAGGGGTCGAGTCAATAGCCTTCAACCATACCATCTCCCTTATCATCATCTCTGCCGACATGTGTCGACCCAGTTACGCTTCGCTATTCGTAAATAGAGATTCCCTGGCCGTGATTTGCCAGCTGTCCCGAGAGTGTAAAAGCAGTTTATCATCCTAATGAATTGGTCATTATTATTTTTCCAGGTTTATTCTTCACTGTAATGAGCCTGAGCGTGTGTGTTAAGGGTCATTAATCAAGCAACAGGTTTATAATGAAGTTCATTTGTATGTATGGTTACATTCTTTACGTTTTGAATGTGTATATATACATTTGCTTGTATACCTAGTGTATATATAAGTTTGTTTTTGTTTGTGGATACCCTGACATCAGCTACAGGAGGGTGTGGTACTTCCCCCAGGGTTACTTTCACACCAACCAGAGGAGGGCGTGGTACTTCCCCCAGGGTTATCTTCACACCAACCAGAGGAGGATGTGGTACTTCCCACAGGGTTACTTTCACACCAACCAGAGGAGGGCGTGGTACTTCCCCCAGGGTTACTTTCACACCAACCAGAGGAGGGCGTGGTACTTCCCCCAGGGTTATCTTCACACCAACCAGAGGAGGGCGTGGTACTTCCCCCAGGGTTATCTTCACACCAACCAGAGGCGGGTATGGTACTTCCCCCAGGGTTATCTTCACACCAACCAGAGGAGGATGTGGTACTTCCCACAGGGTTACTTTCACACCAACCAGAGGACGGTGTGGTACTTCCCCAGGGTTACTTTCACACCAACCAGAGGAGGATGTGGTACTTCCCCCAGGGTTATCTTCACACCAACCAGAGGAGGATGTGGTACTTCCCCCAGGGTTACTTTCACACCAACCAGAGGAGGGCGTGGTACTTCCCCCAGGGTTATCTTCACACCAACCAGAGGACGGTGTGGTACTTCCCCAGGGTTACTTTCACACCAACCAGAGGACGGTGTGGTACTTCCCCAGGGTTACTTTCACACCAACCAGAGGAGGACAGTAACCCCTCAACAGAGTTGTGTGTGTTCACGTCCTTGGACTATGTTTCTCATTCCACTAATTTCCTCTTTCATCTGATGACATTTTTCATGATCTCTGATTTGTTTCTTAGCTACTTTACTTTCCACTACAACTGTAGTATTTCAAATCCTGTTTCTCAACAGCTTCAACTCTTAATCTTCTGGTCTTAGAATTATGTCCATGTGTGTGTGTGTGTGTGTGTGTGTGTGTGTGTGTGTGTGTGTAAAAACTATTCTGAATATAACCTTACTGAAATTCCTATACCACATTACCACTTTTTCTTATCATTTTCATTTAAGGTATTATCTGAAGCATTAGGATATTTGGCCACTACGTGATATGCACCAATAACTTATAAATCCCACAAGTACGAAAGCAAAAAAATCCCCGATTTATTTCAAGCTTTTGGACACAGTGGAACAAATTACATTGATGTATTCCAAAGGATATTGCACATGCAAATGAAGCATTAAGCAGAATTAATGTCACTGTGATTTTTCAGTTCAGCACCATTCCAAGTGGTTTTATAAATATATATATATATATATATATATATATATATATATATATATATATATATATATATATATATATTGGAAAGGATAACAATTTTGCGCCTGATCAAGATATTCCTATGAGTCCACGGGGAAAATGAAACACGAAAAGTTCCCAAGTGCACTTTCGTGTAATAATCACATCATCAGGGGAGACACAAGAGAGAAATTTAACAGTCAGTTGATATACATCGAAGAGACGAAGCTCGGACGCCATTTGGTAAACATGTGATTGTCCAAAACCTTTTGGAACCTCTCAGAACCAATAATCGTAAAGTTTGTGACTCGAGGTTTATCTCTTGATGAAGTATACATTTCTGTGTTGAGCCGAGTATCCCAAACCCTCTGTATGTTTCAGTAACTCGTAGTTCTGTTACGTCTTTCTTAGATCTTGTCTCATGAAACCTTTTTCTTTTTTTGCCACATTACTTCCTGGTAGGTAATCTTTCTTTTTTTTATCACCAACACTTCATAGAATTTTACGGTGATTTAAAGTCTACATTTGACGAGGATAAGCAGCCAAGAGTTCTTACAATGGTATTAGTCTTATGAAGAAAGATAATATATCGAAAAAAATGGAACCAATGTCAGTGTATGTAACCTGATGCCTCACAGAGAGAATGATATCGATTCATTCATATCATTCGGGGACTAGGAAGTGTCACTGAGTTGATATCCACGTCTGCCAACTCTTCTCTCTTCTCTCGAGGCGATGGACTGTTATCTACCGTAAATCGGAGACGTCACCGAACTCCTCCTTCAGGGGAAGGGTCTCCCCTCCTTCGGGATTCAGGAGGAGTGACCCTCACCTCCTCCTCTTCCTCCTCCTTCAGGAGAACGACTGACCCCATCCTCTTCGGGATTCAGGAGGAGTGACCCTCACCACCTCCTCCTCCTCCTCTTCCTCCTCCTCCTTCAGGAGAACGACTGACCCCATCCTCTTCCTGGCATTTACTTGACGTGACGACCTTCTTCGACAAGGATGATTCCACACCTCGACGCGCAGACCTGTAGACTCAAAAGGAGATCTGCAACTCCTTCCTTCATCTGGCAAATCTGATGATGTCTGAAGCAGGTGATGATTTCGCTGAGTGGATACCAAGAGGCTTATGTTTCATCTCACTGTACAAGTCTTTGCAGTGACATTTGTCCCTGGTGTCTATCTTTCCTGTCACTGTTGATGGATATTTTTGATCTAAAGGTCGATCCTTTTTAGTATGTATATACTCGATCCTATGATATTCAATACTTATCTCTGATCTAAGCTTTGATCCCTTTTATGATGTATATAGATATACGTATGATATCCAATACTTTACAGTGACATTTGTCCCTGGTATCTATCTTTCAAGTCACTGTTGATGGATTTCTTTGATCTAAAGTTCGATCCTGTTTAGTATGTATACTTTCGATCCTATGATATTCAATCAATACTTTGATCTAAGCTTTGATCCCTTTTATGATGTATATAGATATACGAATGATATCTAATATTTTCTCCTTTGCAACCACTGTATAACCACTATGGATTGTTCACATCATATATGCTCAATCCGTCTGCGTTTGAGTAGATACGCTATCTGATGTTATCAGATCCCTCATTGTTTACAGATGGATGTTAACTATCACATCTTACTTGAAATAGTCTTCGAAGACACGTAATCTTACGGTGATTGATTATCAACTCAACAAGATATGCATCCTGAACCATATTCTATTCAAATAAATTGTTATACAGTGTGAACCAACATGTTATATACGTATATCGGTTAGGATCGCTCTTGAGCGCGTGATCAAGTATATTCCTATGATGTTACTTTCAGTACAATGTAACAAAAATGGGATGCGCATATGTAGTACACGTCCAAACCTTAAATTGGTTTTGATACTTGGGCGAAGTTGCTCACTAGATCAGCGTTTTAGAAGGCACTTACGAGTTTCCAATTAGGGGAAACTTGAGAAGACGGGAAAAGTTTGTGATATATGTGGAAGTTAAGGGAAGTGGGTAAAGCCTTGTTACCCACAACGAATCTCTTGCCTCAAGTCTTACCCCTACTTTACAATGGCCCCTTATCACAGCCTCCCATTCTAATGGTTACGCACGTAGAACCCATCACTAGTCATCCTCAAGGGAGAGGATATTATGACGAGTCAAACGTGGTTAATAAAAGAAAGAGGGAATCGTTACCTTTTTTTTTTTTAAAACGAGGGACATCGCATGAAATGTGCCAGATGTGAAGCATTTCGAGTTACAAAAGCATGATGAAATGTTCTAGATGTGAAGAATTTCGAGATCTAAAAGCACACACACACACACACACACACACACACACTCGCTCAGATACACACACTCGCTCACACACACACACACACACTCGCTCACACACACACACTCGCCAGCACACACATATACATAAGGTATGGGGCCCCATCACTGTGAAACTCCCTTCCCATACAATACAGGTAAGTAATTACATAAATATATAAGCAGGGTGGCCCAGAAAACGGGATACATAGAGGATACTTTAAACTACAAATCTATTTTGTGTTCCAGGTGAAATCTATCGAGAGATGATCCACGGTTCTTGGAAGAGCTGATGATTCGCATTACGGTTGAATATCCATAGATTTCCCTTCAGACACGAGATGATGTCGCCGCTTAGAAAATAAAATAGAAACGCATCGAGAAAAATGGGCAACAGCTTCAACATTTCTAATGAACAGACCAACACAGACTCGTGAAACAATTTTTTTTCTGTATATACCGACTTCTGAAACACACACACACAATATATATATATATGTATATATATATATATATATATATATATATATATATATATATATATATATATTCCTATGAGTTACATTTCTTTCTTGTATCTCCCCTGATGATGTGATTATTACACGAAAGTGCACTTAGGAACTTCTCGTGTTTCATTTCCCCGAGGACTCATAGGAATACACTTGATCACGCGCTCAAGTGTGATCCTAACCAATATACACACATAACATGTTGGTTCACACTGTATAACAATTTACTTAAATAGAATATGGTTCAGGATGCATATCTTGTTGGGTTGATAATCAATCGCCGTAAGAATCGGATTTCGGTCACATTTCTGACGCATTCATAAACGTGACAACAATCTGAAGACACGCGTTGTACGAGGGGAAAAACACTGACAGTAGTGTCTTGTATATCAAACATATGATATCTAATCCTTTTACATTATAAGCTTAACTCGACTCACCGTCCTAATAAAGACTTAACGATCCTACTGTGGACAGTTAATGGAGCACTTAAGTCCCCCAGAATGACCGACTTTACGTATAATCATGGAGCAAGTTGGCAAACGTTGGATTCACAATGAGGGAAGCCCCAGCGCGACTTCTTGCATCACTAGAGGTTTTTTTGGAGACGTTCTCCTACGGGGGTAAGGACGCCTCCTCTCACCGAGGCCCTACGACGCTTCAGGTCCTCCGTGCCTCTGGGATACTCTCACATCTCACAGAATTTAGCATCAGTGTTAAGTCTTACTTCCATTTTGTGCAGTGGGAGGCCCATGGCTTTGTCTCTCACGTTTTCTATTGCGAAGAGAAATAGGGGACAATTTACTCAAGACTTTAGTTAAATATTACCTATATATTCACCGTATATCTTTATGAGTGTAAAGACCTTGCATACCTTTTCGAACATATTAGAAGCCCCATATATATATATATATATATATATATATATATATATATATATATATATATATATATATATATATATAACTTTTGCCGGTTGCTTATTACGTACGATCTTATGGGGTATTAGAAAATCTGGGATATATCAAACAAACCCCAAAAAACAAAATGCAACCACTGTAACCAATATGAACATCAGCATAATCTGAATCGAATTATAACTGAAAACGTATCAGTATAAAAGCATATATCATATAAAAGCTTGTCATACCTGCATGTAATAAAATGAATTGTGATGTCGACATGATTTTCGAAGCCTCACGTAAGTCTAGTTTCTGCTGAAAGTTAACGGGAACAGAGATATCCCAAACAGAAGGCAAAATATTTACATCACTCAGTTCACTACAGATTATGACAAATCCTACGACTGTTTCACTATAAACAAGCAACTGTACAACGTAGTCAAACTAATCTTCAAGCCAAAGAAGGGAAGGAAGATATGCAAAATACGAGAATTGATGGTTGAATTAATTCAGCAATTCAGTAAACTGGTCGATTTTATCAGACAACTGAGACTCGTACTGAAACTGGCTGTCTGGCGAGGGTGAACAACCCACCCAACAAAAATCTTCAGCTGGTAGCGAATGCCACAGATAAAACCCACTTGACGACTCTCTGGGAGGAACGTAGTCTCTGACGTATCATCATAAAAGGGAGCTTTATGATGTGAGTTCTAATTGCTTTCCCCTCCGCACAAAACGACTCGGCACAAAACATCTGCAGTCTATAGGGTCAAGGGAGAGGATGGGAATGTATTATTCAGATGATGAAGGTACCAGCTGGCTCCTGGCGATAGTTGTGATGAAGAGGACATCAACAGACCCTCGAACTGGGAGGATAACTCACCAGACCAAACCCAAGTGAAGTTCCTATTCAACTGAATCTATCTATTTGGATGCCCTTCAGTAATCCCGGGTTCGATCCCAGGGAACATATAAGTGACATGGTACATACAGACACACACATACACAAATATATATATATATATATATATATATATATATATATATATATATATATATATATATATATATATATATATCTGCAAGGTTTAAGATTTAATCTATCGATGTCTATCTGCGCTGAGGTGATTTTGTAAGCTGTTAAAACATCGTGGCGATAAGATAAAAACCTATACGAGACGGAGTGACTACCAGTGACCCTGACTATCGACCAAATCTATGCACGTGTGTAGTAAATGAAGGTCTCATCGAGATGAATGATCGATAACACACACACACACACACACACACACACACACACATACACACACATACACACACGTTCAATCCGTAGCAAAATGAGGAGAGCAAAACAGTTTGGCTCTGATTTTCCAGCGAGATAGAGAATGAAAAAAAGAGAGATTTGGTCTAGTGGCCAGATAAGACCGACTGTCAAGGATACGAACGTAGTAATCAATAGCTAACGACTCTGGGGAGGTGTATGATAAAAGTGACATCATTGTAATTGTATGAGTGACACTAATTACAGAGGCAAGGGAGATAAAAAAAAAAAAAGAATAGAAGAGCAATGTAACTAATTGCTGTGGTTTAGAGTTAAGCATAAAGGACATGAGAATATAATTTTCATCTTATTTTGAAGAATGAGCAGAAATAATACAAGAGAAAGCTTATAGATAAATCGCTACCTAATTACTGTGGGTTAATCAGATGCTAAGTTTACTTAAAGTTACGTGCTTACATATAACCTATGAATATCAAGAACTTATCAAATGTGATATTAACGGCAGAGAGTACGAGATAAACAGGTTCCTTATACATAAGGATGAGACACGAGCGCCCCATTTCTATGCCCTTCGTGATATCATTATAAGGACTTTAGTCTGCTAACAAGAGGAAGTGAGGGAAGCGGGAGAGGGATGGAGGTTTTGAACTACTTGCATGTCTGGGGTAATTTGATTAGGGAGATGACACGTTCGTATTAGAGTAACAGGAAGACAAAGGCTGTGTGAACTGTTAAGGTAATGGAGTGTTGGGGGACATTAGTTGCCTTGGGGTATGAAACCAACACGTAACTCTTCGAGGTATGGCGTTTGTATGTAATAATTCCTTTTAGGTCTGTTCCTGGCAGAGAAGCAAGACTTGATAAAGATATCTTTGCAACGAAACTGATTAATGAAAGATGGTGAAATATTATACGTTAGAAAGGATAGGAAAAGAAAGATATAAAAAAGATGGGTAAGGTCCGTCAGTTACTCTTGAAAACATACGAGTTAATGGTAAAACACAATGACTTAAAAGTTTATAAAGGGGGAGGGAGGCAGAGTGTGTCAGGATGAGCGTGTGCAGGGCTGCGACCATCTCAAAAGAGATGCGGGGGGGTAAAAAAAAATGTAAAGACGCTGTTGTCTGTGTGGCAGGAGAGAAATGCCTCGGAAGAGGGAAATGCGATGCTGATAAATAGAAATAGGAGTAACGTGAGAATTGTTAACAGGATGAATGTGCCAAAGAGAAACTTGTGAGGACATGAAGAGACAAGTAGAAAATCGAAAAATGGTGAAAAAGAGTATACGAGTTTTTTGGAGTAAAGATGAAGTCACAGTTAGTTGTAAATAATTCAATGTTCTAAAGTGGCTTCAGAAATATGAAAAATGGTGAATGAAATAACAGGCGAGATGAAAGATTCAGTTGCTAAATCAATTATATTATATCCAGGTGACTTGTACAAGAGAATGAAAGGTTTACTCCGAAGACCTGAAGTGTGTTGATGGTGCACTACAAACTAACGTACGAAATGACATATTTTCTTTTGCTCTATGAGTGGAAATCAGCAGACGACGGGGTGAGTGGCTGGAGATGGCTTTGTACCTGAATATAAAGTACACCAGAACACTGAACACACGAGAAGTGAAATATGGCAAGGATACTTGACTAGAACTACTAACAAGGGTGGGATAAGTTGAGCAAAGGGAGAAAGGAATAGTACTCGAATCCTTTCGTGTGATTAATGCGAGAGTGAGGATACTGTACCAGGTGACAAGCAAGAGAATTAAGGGATTATAAAGTCACAAAGCCAGGGATGAGCCAAAGTGGATTTGCTCAGGGGCCTTGTTGCAATGAGCTGATCTTCACGTCACACTCGTGTGTGGGGAATACACATCAAGGGAAACTCATACACAGATGCTATATTGTTTTCTCCGGAAGAGCTTATGATGGAGCGAGAGATGATTGGGTTCTGGAGTTTATAATTGTGAGGAGGATTAGGCTACGTCGGTGAAGGGAATCTACCGCAGAAGGGAAACAAAAGGCGTCACTGTCAGAGTATAGACCGGTGTTGAGGACGTTACACGAGAGAGATTTGCCACAGCCATGAATATTTAAAAGTCTCACAGATGGAATCGAGAGGGAAGGTTTTCGCTTGTGTTTCGGTCAAAGCAGCTAGCGCAGGAGGGAATGATGCGCGAGTGGAATCCCGTAAAAGGAAAGACAAGATATCAATCACTCGCATGTCTGCCTTCCTTGCATAGACGACAAGCAGGTCTCTGGGAGTGCAAGAAGAGGCTGAGGAGGAGCGCCCACAAGAGCATATAGAGTCTCGCTGGATAATGGGAATACAGATTGGGAATTACAGTCAGTGCTTGAGAGGGGGGGACGTACGTCTATACTTTAAGAGTTCTGGCGGAGCAATTGCTTAAACGAGAGGAGGATTTTGAGGAAGATTTGAAATAACTGTGAAGAGCCCAGTGGCACACTGGGTGTTTTGAGGAGATAGTCAGATAAAGGAAACGAGCCACAGATTTTACGACTTTCTCGAAAGATGTCTTCTCAAATTATTTATGGGGGTGATGTACGAGGTGTTACCGGACTCCACCTAAATGAGGTTATACCGAGAGTGAAAAGTCACCCTAAGCTATACTGTATCTCTGGGAGAAGAGTCTCATTATAGAACCTCTCATGCCAAAGGAATCTACAATACCCTGATACTGGAAGTAGCGTTGAATATGATAATGATCATTACTATCATTTCATCATTATTATTATCATTATCAGTATTATTATCATCAGTCATTTTTATTATAATCATTATCATCATCATCAATAACATTAATTCAATCTTTATTATCAATAATAACTGATACACAGCTCAACAAGAACTGCCACCTCTCTTGAACAAATTGAAGTACCACTGGAATATGGCCAGTTTCCAACACCGTCTACCACAGTCTCCAACACCGTCTACCACAGTCTCCAACACGGTCCACCACATTCTCCAACACCGTCTACCACAGTCTCCAACTCCGTCTACCACAGTCTCCAACACCGTCCACCACAGTCTCCAACACCGTCCACCACAGTCTCCAACACCGTCTACCACAGTCTCCAACACGGTCCACCACTATCTCCAACACCGTCTACCACAGTCTCCAACACCGTATACCACAGTCTCCAACACCGTCTACCACAGTCTCCAACACCGTCCACCACATTCTCCAACACCATCCACCACGGTCTCCAACACCATCCACCACAGTCTCCAACACGGTCTACCACAGCCTGGACTGAGGAAGGTCTTATGATATCGGTCACAGCGTAGAGAGAAGTCGTTGGTGACAAGCGACTGCCTAAGGAAGGCCTGTTCATCGGGTCTTCGAACCAACACCCCCCCCCCCACACACACACACACACACACAGCAGGGGACCCTCCCCGCCACGGAAATCGGTGGCCTTATGACGCACTTTGATGACGCACGCTCCTCGTACCTGGTGCCTCGCTACGCACCCATAGACGTAGGCTCACCAGGCGGTCGTATGACGCATACGAACATACCACACCTGGTGCCTCACCACGCACTACATAACACGAACACACCACACATGGTGCCTCACCACGCACTACACAATATAGACTAATCACACGCTTGGTGTTACGGAAAAACAAGGCCTATTATATTCTAATTTTCGCTTGTTATATCGACACGTCCCAAACAACATAATGATGCCGATGTGTAAATGAAAAATAGATTTATATCAGAAGCTGTAAAAGAAAAAAGAATTCGTTCCACCTGTAAGAATTAACATTACAATGTTCCTCATTATGAAAATCAAATAGAGTATGAGAGAGAGAGAGAGAGAGAGAGAGAGAGAGAGAGAGAGAGAGAGAGAGAGAGAGAGAGAGAGAGAGAGAGAGAGAGAAAGCATCGATTCTACAACCTGGGCTCCGCGCCCAGTCAACAGATGCATTGATTCCAAACCCCCGTCTGCTTTAGGTCAAATGTTTCCATTCCCAGATGAAAAAAAAGAAAAAAAAAAAAGAATAAAAACACGAAAGTCAAATCAGCTTCCACCTATCCGAGAGTGATGGCAGTGGCAAAAATGCGGTTGAAATCATACTAACCAAACACGTCAGTCAGTTTCCACGTCAAGTACGGAGAAGCCACCAGCATATTGCAACCCTCCCGTCTTTTACCGTTCAATACTCGCAGTGTTAAGTTGTCCTCACATAATGCGATGGTTCAAAATCCTTTTGGGAGTGCAGGCAATAGCCAGTGATTAAGCTAATCGTCATACCATTACTGCTTAGGCAAGCTAATCTGGGAACTTACTGCTGTTATAGCTTCAGCAATGGCTTGCCTTTGTTGGCTAAGTTTCAGCGCCCGAGTCCCGCCTCGCTATATGCCACCAGTGTTTACCATTCACTCGAAGAGTTTTCTCTATATTAACTACATTATAGACGCCCCGATGTGAATATCGTCTGGGGTGCATGGGGCATCTCTTGTACGAGGGAATATTTTTGATTCTCGTGACTATTTCTTTTTTTTTTTTTTGTGGAGAGCAAATGCTTCCAAGATGTAGTCGGTGGTGCTTTAGACTTTGTTTTTTCCATGATAGCCAACAAGGAAGGGGTAAAAACATGCCTCAATCGTTGCTATCTCGTATGCTTGGATATTTGAGGAGTATGAGAAGAAGAAATTGCATTTCTATGCACTGTTGTCTGCAACTAAGCTACCGTTTCCCAATTCGAAAGTCCTGCACAGTTTGAAGTGAGGAAAGAAAATGCTCAGTGCGAGAAAGAGAACGAGCATTGGAGTGAGAAAGGTGAATAGAATCATTTGCATAAAGTGAATGCACTTAGAGGGTGAATAGATCATTTATAGAGAGAAAGGAACTGGGTTGACGATTGGAAAGAACCCTGAGGGTATACCACGGGTAAAAAGGAGTGAATAAGTCGACTGCTGTGATGGAATGAATGCAGAAGAGGCTATGCGCTAGAGAACGAGTGAAAAGCAGGAAAGCCAACGTAAGGAAGTTTAGAAAGTGAGGTCTGAAGCCACATTTTGTCACGTGTTCTGGAGATATCAAGGACTAAGACCAAAAATTCACCAAAATTGAGAAAGGAGAACGAAAAGTAAGCAACACAAGAGGGAAGATCACTAGTGGACCTGAACTGCGAAAACTTTACCGGTGATCAAGAAGGGAGTGAAGTTCAATGCATCTAAGAAACTAAGGGTTAAGGAGTTTCAAAGACCTTGTAGACAGTAGAAGTGAAAGCGATGGAGAGAGTGTTACCAGCGGTAGTGGACAGCGGTAGCATACCATCTACAATCTACTTTGGTATATCGGTATCAGATATTGGCGTCAATGGTGACCTCAATTTTTTTTTTTATCAATTTCTCATGCGACATATTCTTATTAAAGAACATTTCATTGATATACTGATGATATAGTACATCTATTATAATAGATTATTGATATCCATGAGGTCTTGGGGGATCCATTTATGCAATAAGGATACAATGTCCTCAAGACATACGAATGACCAGAGACGCATATCGTCGGAGTGTGTTTCATACACGTTGTTCCCAATCCCAATGTTATCCCAGGCAATTGGGACGTTCATGGTGTTCCCGTACGCTAACTGTTATCCCAGGAGAGCCTCCAGCTGCTGTTACCATCTGATTCTGAGAAACGATATCATGTCCCACCTAAACGGCAAGGTACAATGGGCCCGTATAGAGGGAATGAAGACATAACTGGACGCCTCCTTCACATTCCAAAACCTTGATATTAGCAAAGGTATTTCACGTTAGTCACTTGTGGTTAAGAATGAATATCTTCCCCATAAAAACTATTATTCTTTGCAAATGAATATTTCCCTCATTTCACATAAACTCTTATTCTCTACAAAGGAATATATCTCACTTCATATATACTCTTGTTCTTTGCACTGCTCAGTGTTACTGGTGTTCCTACTCTTTTGTTTGACAGATATTTGAATATTTGTAAATCTAATGGTTGAGGAATATTGTTGTTCTGATGGTTGTGTAAGCTTCGTGTGTTGGACGGTTTTGAAAACGTTGACTGGAGGATTGTGGACGCGTCGATTGTCTGTTGAGTGCGCGAGTGCTGGGCATCCGGTGGAAATTCATGTGTTGCTTATATTGCCGCTACCTATATACATGGAAAGTCTCCCCTCCTGTATTATGTTACGAATGAAGGGACAAAAGAAGAAGGGGCCAAGTAGAGTTCTTTCATCTATTCCGGAAGGTACCACTCATACGTGGGAAAATAATGAGCACACACAAAAAAGAAAGATATACATGGAAACATACATGCGTACATATGAAGTATAGCTGTATACAGATGCATAGCTAGACAGGTGTACGAGTAGTCTACTGTCAACCTAGCAGGTCATCCATCCTCAGAGCTTGGTCGATAAAATGGGTACCTGGTTCACGTTAGGGTGTATATATATATGTATAACGTTAATAGGATGGTTATTAGGGCCTCTGTTGCCCGTGCCGTCTCAGCTAACATATGAAAAAAAAAGAGAAATACATACATATACACACAGGAAGATAAAAACAGCAGCTCTTTCATCCACATACAGGGAGGCGAGCAAGGGATCGGCAACGATATGAAATTTCAGCCATGAAGCCAGGAGGCAGCGAGGAGTCTACATGTTAAAACCTTAGGTCGGCTAACGTTAATCCATTAGGGAGGGAAGGAAACCCACCCGTCCTCACCCACTATGAGACGATGAATGACGCCAGCTCTGCATAGCTGACGTGTGGCCAGACTCGTAAAGTGTCTTGAGTGGTCGTCACGAAGAAGATGGTAGGGACATGAGCACTGCGTCCAGCGAAAATGCGATATGTACGAAAAAATGTTAACTGGCATGAAAAAAAGAAAAAAGAAAATGGTTTGTCGGGTGTTACAGCAAGCAAAGGGGAGGCAGTTAGGGTCATGAGAATCAAAGATATTAAGTTTGGTCAACGAGAGAATGCGTTTTCTTGTGTTAGAAAAGTTAGATGTGAGATAAGGAGGGTCTTCCTATCAGACGTGAGTCGAACCCTTCGTATTAATGGGAGATATAAAACCATCTCGGGAGTTTTATGTCATATATACATGCCAGTAAGCACGCTCATCATAACTGACTTATGCCCAATAATGTGAACTATAAAGGAAAAAAAAAAGTTGGCCTCTTTTTTTATGTATGGGGGGTTTCGCCACGAAGCATTCCTGTGGCGAATTGAAACTCCGTTTGATACAGTGTTCGAATCCTCGGAGAAAACCCTGTCGTCAACAGGCGGGTTTATCACACGCGTGAAGCCAAGGAATGGGCATTTATCTGCGGGAGTTACGACACAAAGCTGCGTTTCGAAGCACTCAATAAACACAGGAAATTCTCTCGCCATTCAGAGACTAAAGATTTGGACTCGAACGACGATGACACATCTGAACCAAGAAATGTTGTCTTGCTGTACGTCCTCGCGGAATATGTAGTTCCAGCGTTAAGTCACGAAGCCATTTACTGGCAACGATGTAGTTCGCAGACCTCCCCCTCCCCCAGAAGACCATCAAAGCTTAAGGTAACGAGGGTGTTCAACGTGAAGGTCGTCGACACGGTCGTAAATCCCTTGTCTCTCCGTTATTGCCGCGAAACTCGATGAAAACACCGGTAAAGACTAATTGATGAAGCGAACGCTTGGGGGGAGGCTAACAGCTTACGAATGGGTTGCCTGATTGTAATCTTGATACGAACGAAAGGGAATCAAATGGCAGGAAGGAAAAGGGAATCAAATGGCAGGAAAGATAAAGCTTAAGAAATTTTTGGACTTGGTAACTTGGAAATACGATGAAGTGAGGATTATTCCAAGTGCCTTATACACATCAAAGGGTCAGTAAAATATCATACATCAGGGAAGACAAACCATGCCTCGAAATGGAAGTGAATCACGCATTCAAGCAAGACGAAGGGAAAAAAAAAAATCTTACACTATATCACTTTGGTATTCCTGTCCCCTGTAGCTATTTTTTTTTTCGCAAAGGCAATGTATTTTTAGTCGTGTTTCATTGGATGTACGTTTTTTTTTTCGTATTCTTACGCTCGTGTACGCAAATCTGTTGGGTTTTAAATGCGTACTTTGCGTGTGTGTGTGTGTGTGTGTGTGTGTGTGTGTGTGTGTGTGTGTGTGTGTGTGTGTGTGTCCTTTCAGATTAAGCATATCTGTCTTGCATTGTAATTTCCTCATGTTTCTGTCGTTGTTGTCATTATGCCCATTATCCGAGAATACACACGCAAGTGTATATATACATACATAAATATATATATATATATATATATATATATATATATATATATATATATATATATATATATATATATATATATTTTTTTTTTTTTTCTTTTAAACTATTCGCCATTTCCCGCGTTAGCGAGGTAGCATTAAGAACAGAGGACTGGGCCTTTGAGGGAATACCCTCACCTGGCCCCCTTCTCTGTTCCTTCTTTTGGAAAATTAAAAAAAAAAAGAAAGGGGAGGATTTCCAGCCACCCGCTCCCTCCCCTTTTAGTCGCCTTCTACGACACGCAGGGAATACGTGGGAAGTATTCTTTCTCCCCTATCCTCAGGGATAATATAATATATATATATATATATATATATATATATATATATATATATATATATATATATATATATATATGACGAAAGAAGGCATGAGGATTCTTCAACTTAGCTGCTCGAGGAAAGGAGGAGCTACCGTATTCATAAACCACTCCTCCTAAGACGGATTTGATGCTCCTCAGCAATCACCCCTCACGCCTCCTCTCTCTCTCTCTCTCTCTCTCTCTCTCTCTCTCTCTCTCTCTCTCTCTCTCTCTCTCTATCTCTCTCTCTCTCTCCAAACCCCATATTCTGAAGCACCATCGATAAACATGAGTTGAATTCAAGAGACTTTCATCCCAATGTGTTGCAAGAGCAGAGAGAGAGAGAGAGAGAGAGAGATTCTCGCTTCCCTGTTAAATCCAGACTTTATCTTCTTTGCTTCATCCCTGATTGTCACAAGTCTCCTCGTGTCCTCTCCTCTCATCCATGCAGGTGCATGACGACTGAACCGCACATTTCACCAGCAACGTGCATGTATATCTCTCTCGTGTCCTCATTACGCCCCATGATCACAAGACGCTGGCTGGCTGGCTGGCTGGCTGGCGCACATCATTAACAGGCTAACAACACCAGGAGGCAGACATCACCACCACCAACACCATCTACCGCTCCAACACGCCGCCACCACCAACGCGTCACTCCTGCTTATCACCATACGTCCCGACAACACACACACACCATGCCACCAACATCGGTCGCCCCAACACACACCACCACCAATGCAGCATCGATACTCGCCACCCTCACACGGAAGCATCAATCACCACCTACTACACATACCCCTATGCACACAAGTGCATCACACGCTTCTATCACACGGCATCATACCCAGTCATCATTATATACCACAATGACGACATATGACCACCATAAACCCCTACACTATAACTACAAGCCAGTATAATATTCACCAAAAAACGTACCACTGAAATAATACCCACTAATACATACAATAGCACCACCACACACTACCACCACACATGGCCACAGGACGCCACATAACACCAAAATCGAGTAATAAACTGCTTTAGAACGCCATAGTGTCCTGCACCACCAGGTAGGTTATGAGACTAAGAGCAAATCTCTTCATCCCCGAGAACGAACTGTACGAGCTGACACAACACAAGATCATAATCCTGAAAAACGATGGACGTGATCAACGCCACAGGTTATGTCGTCACACACCACCATTGCACAAGGGGAGGGAGGGAAATCGAGACTGAGAATTATAAGTTAAAATGATGACAAAATTTTGATTGAAATGATCAAAGTTACTTTAATGATTATGTTGGTTTGGCCTACCTAAAGTAGGTTTAAGGTGATTATAATGACACTGCTACGACTGATTCACTTCATCCTGATATATATATATATATATATATATATATATATATATATATATATATATATATATATATATATATATCTCCAGCTAATAAAAGTAAATCTTACCCATAAAACCTTACGTTAAACTTGCCCACAAAACCTTCTGCTAAATCTCGTTGGAGAAGAAAACTCGAAAGTCGAAACCAAAAGCAAAAACCGACTTAAAAGAAAACACTGGAGTCCATAATTTTTCCCTTCGGTACTTTCTGGTGGCCTCTGATAACCCTGGCAATACTGTGGAATTGCCAGAGAAACACGAGCCTAAGAATAGACACTAGAAGCAATCACGGGTAAATTAAATATCTCATTTTATGTCTCGAGAGAAAGTATGTAAAGAAATGTATTACTATAAATAATTTTCCAGGACGTTATCACTGTTACACAGTCTGGTCATAGTTTCCTATGAATAACATCGGCGAGAAATGGGAAGATTTTGTTCGCCGGAAGAACTTTACGACAAGTGATCCTGGAGAACATGAACATGGAACGTTCTTGACAAACACCGACATATATCCCACCGACTTACGTTCCCAGCGTACCAGTGCATCGCCTGATAAAGGGGATGTACTACTTGGAACTGCGTTCGCCGTCGCCAAACACAGAGGCCAGTGAAAGTCTTCGTCGTCACCAAACACAAAGACCAGTGAAGCTCTTCCTCGTCGCCAAACACAAAGACCAGTGAAGCTCTTCCTCGTCGCCAAACACAGAGGCCAGTGAAGGTCTTCCTCGTCACCAAACACAAAGACCAGTGAAGCTCTTCCTCGTCACCAAACGCTGAGGCCAGTGAAGGTCTTCCTCGTCGGTAAATATTGTAGCCAGCGGTGCTATTCGCTGGGTGGGTGGGGAGCTCAGAAGCATCCGACACCATAAACAAACTCACTCTCGCATCTCAACCAACGTAACTACGCAAGACAACCAACGTAACTACGCAATGACACAGCTGTCGTTGCAAGACGGAGCTGTATCAGCCGTTGTGTGTGTGTGTGGGGGGGGAGGGAAGATAGCATCATTACGGGTCATTACCAATGGCCGATAGGCAAGACGCAAGCTAATAAGGATTGTCACAAAACAAACTAATATGGTCTAACGAAACCAGGAAAGAAATCTGTTTATGCCTTCGAGTTGGTCATTTTTTTTTGCTTTAAATGTATGTATGTATGTATGTATGTATGCATGCTGGAAAGGGTCACAATTTTGCGCGTGATCAAGATATTCCTATGAGTCCACGGGGACAACCACATGTTTACCAAAAGGCGTCCTAGCTTCGTCTCTTCGATGTCTATCAACTGACTTATATTTCTCTCTTGTGTCTCCCCTGATGATGTGATTATTACATGAAAGTGCACTTGGGAACTTATCGTGTTTCATTTTCCCCGTGGACTCATAGGAGTATGTATGCATGTATTTATAATGATAAAACACAGTATCCCGTTATATAACAGAGTGTCTTATGCATCAGTCCACTCGCTCATTTCCATACATCGTCGCCTTATCCTCATATCCCCTCTCTCTAACCTTCTACTATTCACCTCCTCTTCTTCTTCTTGCCTTTATTCCTTAACATCCTCCCTGTTTTCTGGCCGTTCGTCATACCCAAACCGTCCTTATTATCCCTATCATTTGCACCCTTTCTTCTCTCTCTCTCTCCCATATCTCCCTGATGGACTTGTACCACTCAGTATTTCCATACCTCACCGATATATACATCTATCACTCACTATCCTCATTCACAGTACTCTACAACCATTCTGAACTTCCTTCCACATTTTTTCCTTAATGAAAAACTGTTTAACATCCACATTTCAGGATAAACACAATTATTTCCCCCACAAACATCTTCGCCATGGAGACAAGTTTGCGTTTTTCCATCCCACAGTTTTGCTTCGTTTTTTTCCTCTCTTGGCTCGAGGTTCACATCCGTAACTTTCCTCCTTCCTCAGTTAATCTCCCTTTAAAACACACGTTCCAGACTCTCAGCGTCCCTTTCTTCGGCGTCCATTGCAGAAAAACAAAAAAACTAGTCTCATTGGTCTCTGCAGTGCTTATCATTCTCTCTCTCTCTCTCTCTCTCTCTCTCTCTCTCTCTCTCTCTCTCTCTCTCTCTCTCTCTCTATCCTTTGCCTTCGAGTACCACTCCGACATGATGGGAACTCATCCTCATACCTCTCGGGGTTTACAGTACGAGTGAAATGTATTCGTTTGTTTTCCTTAATGTGTTTGTGTGGTCAGATTTCCTGGTCCGGGTCTTCATCCATTATCGTTAGGGCTTTCCCCTCCTGCTGCATCAACATTTGATAAGATTTTTTGCATATGTGTGTGTGTGTGTGTGTGTGTGTGTGTGTGTGTGTGTGTGTGTGTGTGTGTGGGGCTTTCTTATTTCCTCTCTTATTCAAACATGCTCTCGCGCAGAGTTCTTTCTCAGTCCAAACATCTGGCCTGCAAAATTCCCAATATTTTTCCCTAAAATTTTCAGCGCTTTGTTTACTCTCCTTTAAAGGAACTGCTTATTCACACATTTAATACCTTTAGACATGGCTTACGCTTGAAACTTACACTCTCAACACATCACCAGGCACTGCACTTTTCGTCACTCCTTTTATACTATTGCAAAAGCAGTTTTTACATACTGGGGATATTGT
The DNA here is from genome assembly GCF_036320965.1 of Panulirus ornatus. Classification (NCBI taxonomy): domain Eukaryota; kingdom Metazoa; phylum Arthropoda; class Malacostraca; order Decapoda; family Palinuridae; genus Panulirus; species Panulirus ornatus. Next base: position 17,778,957 of record NC_092275.1, read on the forward strand.
GCCGCTCCAGCGATCATACAGTTACTTAAACCGTGTGTTCCACACGCCTGCCATCAACAGTATAACAAGTACACGAATGATTTCGATTCTACTTGAGAAAAGTGTTTAATAGTGACAAGATACGTTCTGTGTTTTACGTGACTTCTTTCCCTTGGTCTTAAACTCTTATTAATCCACAAGTCTGCCCTCACTCTTGCCTTTGTCACTACAGTTCCCTTGACTTCATTACTTATCCCAGCCAAGGTAATCCAGGATCTTAAATCTACGCTAAGCACTTTGATATTTCAGGTCTACGAGGCTTCTCTGTTGCACACTTCAGCCATACTAGCTCAAAGACTAGTGTGTCTTGCACGTTTTAGCCATACTAACGCAAAGGTTTCCTTGCTAGACGTCCCTTTGATACATTCTACTCCCTTTAGTCTGACCCTAATTACATCCATCCTCAACTTAGCTTGCCGGTCCCGAGAACTAATTAGTTTGCAGTGGATGTATCTTTTTTTTATTTCCACGTATGTGGCTATGTGTTCCCTCCCGCCCACCATTTGCCTCTTCATCATTAGTCTCCTTTAGACCATTTCAACTGACTTGTTATCTCTGCCTTTCACAGTCCTTGTTCTCCAGCGAGTCTTAAGAGAGGTATAGGCATTCGATGTATATCAACTGACTTAAATTTCTCTCTTGTGTCTCCCCTGATGATGTGATCATTACACGAAAGTGCACTTGGGAACTTATCGTGTTTCATTTTCCTAGTGGACTCACAGGAATATATATATATATATATATATATATATATATATGATTATTTCTATGCTCCTATAAGCAAAGCTTTATGATAATACTTCAACATCTGGGCAACCGTCAAGGAAGATCTAGGACCACTGTTCGTCAGGCTTTGCTGACTTTCCTTCGAATATTCCTCGCTCGTTCAGCGTTTTCGTGGCCACGTCGTAAGCAAATCCCTCTATCTGACTAAGAAGAAAAATGAAAGAAGATAACGTTTTACGACACAGGTATGATGATGATGATGATGATGATGATGATGATGATGGCACAACCCAATGACTTAGACTACTAACAAGACCTTATGACACAGCTGAATGACACGAAATGACGACACCCTTCTAATGACAAGACCTTATGACACAGCTGAATGACACGAAATGACCTAATGACAAGACCTTATGACACAGCTGAATGACACGAAATGACGACACCCTTCTAATGACAAGACCTTATGACACAGCTGAATGACACGAAATGACGACACCCTTCTAATGACAAGACCTTATGACACAGCTGAATGACACGAAATGACGACCACCGTCTAATGACAAGACCTTATGACACAGCTGAATGACACGAAATGACCTTCTAATGACAAGACCTTATGATACAGCTGAATGACACGAAATGATGACGCAGTTCTGATGAACGTGAGCTGATGATGATGACATAGTCCAATGCTACGCTGTTAAGATGTGATCTTGATGACGAAAACCTAATGACACAAGACAGGGTTTGTTGACGACGTGGACGTGTGTTGCCCTGATCTTATGACACTTGACTGATTATAAGGCCGATGACGCGATCTGTAGACCCATTCTGATAACACGCTGTGTTGATACCTTAATATAACCTCCTCGATTCCTCTTATGCCTCTTTTCCCAGGGTTTAAGAGTCTGTCTGTTCCTTCTTCTGGCTTAAGGGAGACACAGACAGACACGCAAAAAGAAAGAGGATAAGAAAACAAGAAAATGTATTCCTTTGAAGTATGAAGGTCATAAGTAAAAGATATATTAATTTGAACTATATAATGATAAGCAATTTAGAAAATATATTCATTTAAACTACGAAGTGATGAAAAATTTAGAAAATATATTCCTTTGAACTATGAAGGTGATAAGATATTAAGAAAACGTATTCATTTGAACTACAAAATAAGAAATTTAGAAAACATATTCACCTAAACTACGAAACGATACGAAATTTAGAAAATACATTCCTTTGAACTACGAAGGTGATAAAATATTGACAAAATATATTCATTTGAACTACAGAAACTTGGACCGTACTATATTGTACAAGTAACCAATGGCGAAGGAGTAATTACATATTCTTACTCTATTTACACTTACTTTTATAAGACTAGAAACCTCAATGACAAGATCGGATCTTACACCGATTCATGTGTTTCTTCCAATAACAAGATCGGATCTTACACTGATTCATGTGTTTCTTCCAATCGCTTTCGGTACCTCAGAGTTACTTTTCTTTTTTTTTTTTATATATATACGCCCCGACGAACTGTCTTCATTACGAAAAGAATGTGCTTTAAACGAGTATATGATCATAGAGTTAAATCCTAAAACTTAATACCGAACAGAAGGATCTATTTCAATCCTTTCAGTAGGGATTTTGTGGAATAAACCAGCAATGTACTACTCTCATACGCTGTGTCTGGTTACCATAAGTACACACAAAGACCAGTAGATCATATCATGTAAAAACCCTATGACGCTGAAGGCACCAACATCCTGAAATATTTACCGGACCAAAAACGCCGACTGAAAAGAGAAGCCGATCTGGATTCCTTACCATCGAGCCTACTGGCGTAGGAGGAGGAGGAGGAGGAGAGATAATCCTTCTCACACAGCCAAGTGCCCAGGAGAATACTGATAGGTGGCTGAACTAAGCCTGAGCTATAGGGATCTCCCTCCTTCCCTCTCTCTCTCTCTCTCTCTCTCTCTCTCTCTCCCCATTTCGTAACCCTAGTTTCTCTCTCGCGGCGAACGTCGCGCTAGCGCTAGCGCTAGCCCTACTACTACCACCATCATTTGGCAAAAATCGCGTGTCGTAAATACTCAGGAAAGTTAGTGAGGCAAGGTGTTCCTCCTTCTCATCACAAGAGACTCGTGTGGTCTTGCCTCCGCCCCTTCCTGAAGGCAGATGCAGAGAGCACCCGCCCCCATACATACAGATCCCTTACCTGGAGACCTACTTTCACCAACACCTTCCAGCGAGTGGGTCAGAGCAACAAACGGTTTCCAGCAGTTCAGGAACAGACCCGTTTTCCTCTGACGAAAACGGAGGTTTCTCTCTCTCTCTCTCTCTCTCTCTCTCTCTCTCTCTCTCTCTCTCTCTCTCTCTCTCTCTCTCTCATAAAAGTTCCAGATTTGTTATGCAAGACTTACTTTACCTGAATCAATTTCGTCTCTCATTCAAGAATTTTTCTTTCTTCCTCTTCTTCCTTCCTTGCATGAAGTCGCACATTTGTTTCCCGACTATTTTTTTCCCCAATATTTTTTTGGACCATATGTGTATGTCTTAGGGACATTAAGACAAGACCCACCTAACCTTTTCTCCCCCGACTCTTTCCACTAAATATGGCATTTTTTTTTTTTGCTTTAATTCTTTGTCTGAGTCCCTTGAATTGCCTCGTGTGTGTGTGTGTGTGTGTGTGTGTGTGTGTGTGTGTGTGTGTGTGTGTGTGTGTGTGGTGGAAGAAGAGACAGCATGGTCAATGATGCAATAGGTGCGAAAAGGCGGAAAGATGAAAAAGAAAGAAAAAATCATTGGGGACGATGTATCGAAAACAATTTTTTTCTTAGGGCTAAAATATGACTTTCAGTGATGAGAGTTACCGGAAGAGATGATGGAAGTGAAAGAAAAGTGAAGGATATGGTGAAAAGGAAGACATAAATTGGGGGAATAGTAGCTAAACATAAGATGTATCAACTGATGATGCAACCTGAAGGTATTCATGAGGAAGATAAAGACACTGGATGATGAAAGGGACAAAGGCAAGAAGGGATGGCTTTGGAAAATAGTGAAAGAGGTGTATAAAGTTCCCAGAATCACTGGAAACCTAATTTGATATAGCAGAAAGGTAAATACTGGAACAGAAGGCAGGAAGGCTGAGAATGATAACAGTTTAAAGAGAGAATTCAAGAGATGTGTAGCTCATGTTATAAAACATAAATGAAAAGTATTTTGAAGGAACGTTGAATGCTTGTCTTAAGGAAAATACTTTCAGAATATCTACTTTGAGTCTGGTGGAGTGAATCACAGGTGATGGACGCAGTAACTGCTACTTTGTACCCTGATGTTTGATAGCGAACGTGTACATGACTGGAGACTTGGTTCAGTAAGTCTAAGAGGAAAAGGTGTGTGGAGGACTGACAAAACGGGAGACAAAGTGGATAGAGACAAGGTCGGATTTTGGAGGGCTTTACCACGATACTGATAGAGAATATATATATATATATATATATATATATATATATATATATATATATATATATATATATATATATATATATATATATATGTTATATTTCTCTCTTGTGTCTCACCTGATGATGTGATTATTATACGAAAGTTAACTTGGGATCTTATCGTGTTTCATTTTCCCCGTGGACTCATAGGAATATACATATATATACATATATATATATATATATATATATATATATATATATATATATATATATATATATATATATACATATAAGGCTTCGAAAATACCTGTGGCAGAGACTCTCCAAGATATATGCTACGGAACGAGCTGATGATATACGGCTTTGTAGGTGGGAACTGCTCAAGGCAGCGTAGGGTCTCCACGAGGGAATTGTAAATGTGGCGGATCAAACGGATGCATGCGTGAGTAGCCCAGCTCGACAGAGGCTGGAGGGAGGCGGGAGAAGGGACGAGATATGTCCCACATGGTTATTTGATTTGTTAGCCGAGGAAGATGATCTTCAAGACTGAAATAGGTGGAGGAGTACGAGTGTACGGAGGTGGATGCAATATTAAGAGAGAAACTAGAACTATGAAGATGATCCTATGCTAGAGTGAAGCAATCGGAAAAACAAATTTGATTTTCGTGACAAATTTGTTCAATAAGAAAGCTGTAAGTGGCTGCCAGCTCGACCGATTTACATAAGTTCATATGAAGACGTAGAACATGAAAAGGGGGTTTAAGAGTTTGAAAATATATCCTAATTATTTTTAAGTGAAGATCGGGAATGGTTACCGAGATATCAGACAGACCACTGAAGAAAGGCAGGTAGTGTGTGGGAAGAAAACCCCATGAAGGGAAATGACACTAACCTAATGACGAGTCTGGGTACGTTGAAAGGTATGGCTCAGCCTAATCTCATATACGGAAGGGAAACACGGGTCTGCAATTACCAGAATGCTGTCGGAATACAAGCAGTGAAGTTGGGTGTTGATTTAAGGACATGGACGGGGGAGACAGATGAAGAGGGTGTTAAATTGAGTACGAAATTAACAAAATAGAGAAGGGTCTAGTTGATGATATAAAATGATGGAGTTTTAGAATGACGAAAATACGTCAAAAACATAATAATGATAGGAAAGAAACTTGGGAAAGTGTTTATGAGTGAAATGAGGAGAGTACGAGGCTAGGGTGGATTAAGAACTATATGGAAGGAAAGACTATTTGGACGAGTTCATTAATAAGTCCCTCAAAAAGAGGGACGTTTGAAGGAAACTCCTCCTCATTGACCAGTGTGCTGGGGAGTCGAAATGGCATATTGATTTTGAACAGAACTCGTGAAGAAAATAAATTTAGAAATATTTCACATCACGTTGAAGATTTGATTAAGACTAGGAGGAGTGGAAGGGTGTAGGTCGTTCAAACAAAGCGGCCTTGATGAGAATGTCCCTTTCTCCCAGTGGCTTGTTATATTACATCTCAGCAATGTTGACGAAGCTGACAACATCACTCAGCTTGTCGACCAAGCTGAAGAACACTACACTGATTTTCTTCTCTTTCAACGAAGCTTAAAAAACATTTTTTCGCCTGTTTGTCAACTATGATAATCTCTTGCTTATGAAGAAGAGGGAGATAATTATCTTGTCAACAAAGAGGTTGGTATCTAAGAATCTCCCAGCGAAGAGGATGATAATTTCTTCCTTGCCAACGAAGAGGGAGATAATCTCTTGCTTGTCATTGAAGAGGGAGATCATCTTTTGCTTGCCAACGAAGAGGGAGATCATCTTTTGCTTGCCAACGAAGAGGGAGATCATCTTTTGCTTGCCAACGAAGAGGGAGATAATATCTTACATTTTTTTTCAACGAAGAGGAAGATAATCTTTTGCTCATTAACCAAGAGGAAAATAATCTCTTCCTTGTCAAGGAAGAGGAAGATATAATCACTTCCTTATCGACGAAGAGGAAGATAAACTCTTACTTAACAGTCTAGAGGAAAATAATCTCTCGCTTATCAATGTATCTTACTTAATAGTCAAGACGAAAATAATCTCTCGCTTATCAATGTATCTTACTTAAGAGTCGAAGAAAATAATCTCTCGCTTATCAGTGTTTCTTACTTAAAAGTCAAGAAGAAAATAATTCTTCGCTTATCAATGTATCTTACTTAAGAGTCAAGAGGAAAATAATATCTTGCTTATCACTGTAGAGGATTATGATCTGTTGCTTGTCAACGTTAGGACACTGTTGCCTCAGTCATACCGTCTCCATCAGCGGAATTGCTTCCTAAACTCATCCCATCACACCCTCCCTCCCTAACCTCGAGTCTCTCACATGCTCCCTCCCGACTTTTTGCACAAGTTACTAACCTTCATTAGTATGGCATTATTCTCAATCATCCTCTGTTGTAATAAAGCCCAGTTTATCATCTCTCACACATTCTGTGGTCGCCCTTCTTGTCGTCGTCTTGAGAGGCATCTCCTCTCATTCTTGTTTCACTGTTTATCGATTCTGTCGTTCTGCTGCTCCAGGTCGACATCGAAGACCCCCAGTTGTCTGTCTCCCTCGCCAGGTCTGGCTTTGAGCACCCCTCCAGGCCCTCATCTATTCTGTGTATAACCTAATTATCGGCTTGAATGGCGGTATACGCAGCTCATGCCTTTGGCTTCTGTCTAACGTTGTTGATTAGAATATAGATATGTTCATCTGCCTGAGCATTTCAATTAAGTTCTGACAAACGTCAGTTCAGTGAAAATTCCAGAAAGAGGAAAAAAAATCTGGAGTTGCAAGGAAGGACATGTCTCTCTTGACCTTAGGGATGGACTGGAACCTTCACCCAGGTCAGTTAACCCCTTCAAAGGCATTTTGATCCCATTCTCAATGTTCTTGCTAATACCATCGTGACGCTCACTGTTCCTTCTACCATTGCATCATCACGTCACTTCGTCTATGATCTTCGTCAATGGTGTTATTTTCGTCTTGAGGTTATATATGGACAATAGACGATCTTGAACACTCCTTTGACACACGGTATCGGAGACCTGTGTCGCCTCATAAACGAAGGGGAGTAGTTGGATCCCTAAGACCACATCTGAGGTCTTAGATGAGCAGCAGAATGATCGGAACACGGTGCATAATTTGGTGATGGCTCCTGCCCAGCTGCTGTGCGTCATCCGGATTGTGGAGGTCTTCAGCTTCGTAGAGACAGTCAAAGGCCCTCCTCACCATCTGCTGATTACCATCGATTGTAAGCTCCTACAGACTGCCCGTGGACGGCCTGCCCTAGTTCATATTCGGCGGTGCATCTGAAGGGGATGATGAAATCCTCACGATCAGCGTATACATATATATTGGGGTCCAGGAATCTGTTTAGCGCGGTTGGAAGCCTTTCACTCGAAGCCAGATGAAAACATTACGTGGGTCCGAAGGAATATATGCCTAACCAAATTATCTGGGGAGATTTATGCAAAGGATATAAAGCAAATATTTAATGAGGTTGCGAAGCATAAGTGTGTGTAAAATGTATTAATAGAGAAATCCGAGGAGCGTATTGTACATAGCAAAAATGTTCATCCCTGTTTTCACTTAGTCATAAGTGAAGTGTTGAGGATCTGACTGGATTATAAGTAATGTAGGAAATGAGAGAAACAAAAGAGGATTCTCCTGATATTTCCAGTGTTGCATACGACTGAAGTGAGGCAAATACAGCCCCGCTGAAGAAGAGAGAGGTATCGAAGAGTTTTCCCAGTGTGTTCCTACGTAATGAATACGCTCGATGGGGTATAAAGAGTATTGAGAAAATGATAGGGTTTTTGTTGGGTTCAGAGAGTATATAGTTTAAAATGATATACTGGAATGGTTTAAATGGAATTCGTGTTGTGTTTAAAGAGTATATGGTTTAAAGGATATACTGTTTAAGCTTAAAAGACTGCTGTTCTTTTATGGACTTATTTCGGTGTGAATGATTTTAGTGAATGATGAAGAGAGGAGATTTCTTGAGGAAATCCATAGCAGAGTTTTGTACCGCTGCTCCCGAGCACGGTGCCATGTTGGGAAGAGAGAGAGAGAGAGAGAGAGAGAGAGAGAGAGAGAGAGAGAGAGAGAGAGAGAGAGAGAGAGAGAGAGAGAGAGAGAGAGAGAGAGAACGTTTAGGGGAAATACGTAGCCGAATTCTTCAATATTCCCCTCGAGTCTAGCGCCTTACTCAAATTCATGGCCCTGACCTAAGCCCATCCCTTGAGACTGGCTCGACCACAAGCTCCCGTCTTGAACCCTACCCCCTTCCTTGAGCTCTTCGTCTCTACACAAGTCAACTGAGGATCAAGTTACGAACACTTACCCATAACTTCCTTTATTAAAGACAAATCGTAAACATATCGCCACTATAAACACACTCCTTAACGATAACGTTGAAAAAAGCCCAATCTAATTTTTAGTTTCCTTTTAGTGAAATCCCAAATAGATCTCAGGGAACAAGCAGAGACCGGCAGGAAAGAGCAGAAATTGGCACACTCTCTGCAACAAGGACTGACTCTCATGCGCAATTTTAGATGTTTTTAAGGTAATAAGGACGATATTCTACCCCACCCGTATCTGAAACCAGCGTAACTTTCTTTACTAGCTTCCTTTACCTTCTTTTATTCCCTTCTTTTATTGGCGTGGGGGAACCCTTTGGCCTATAACTGTCTGACAACACATTGAAATACTTTCTGAAAATACAGTAATTAAGGCCAATTCAGACCACCACCTCATACGAAATGTGAACTGACCAATGACCAGTAATACAAAGTGTAACGTACAGTGTTGAACTTTCCTAGGAACTTGTCCACTTCAATCACCTACACCCCCTCATGAGAGGCATGAATCTCTTGATTCCGTGCAGTTGGGTAGGCTTAGAAACAGTGATCACAAATCGCCCTGCTATGCTCCTTCAACCAGACTTGACAACCACACGTAAGAGACTAAAGATACCTCACGAATTTTTGCTTTCCGAGATAATGTTCTCGCCTTCCACACACATTTTTCAACGCTCCCAGAACTTTCGCCCCCTTCACCACCCTGTGACTCACATCCGCTTCCGTGGTTTCCATCCGCTGCCAAATCCACTCCCAGGCCTATGGGAACGCGGCCTTTGTCTTCACTTTACAGAAGCCTGTATCAAACAGACGGAGAAAACCTTCAGGGAAAATGCGGGTACAACTTAGGGTCTTAATCTGAATTGCAGTGACCATGTGGACCAAACAAATGATGAAAGACATGACCTGAAGACACCTAACTTGGTCAGGATAGAGGCCACTTTGCTGCCGACAAGAAAGAATATAAAGTGTAATGTAAGGGTCACCTGGCGGATACCCCTCAAAGGTCTCCGCTCAATAAGCAGATGAAAACTCCTATGAAATGAAGTGATAAAGATGTAGGAGACGAAGGCACGGAAAGAAACTTCTTGTTCTGGAGTTATGGCAAAACTGCGGTGAGGACCTGTACAAATGGGCAGAGAGAAAACAAGAGAATAGATGGTTCCAGGGCCAAATACAGCGACTGGAACAATTGTCTTAAGTACTGTACTTGAAGAAGAGCTACTAGATCGCCTTGTGGCCGAAGGATGAAGGTTCCAGAAGGTCTTAGAAAAGAGGATATCTCTCAGTTTTCTCAACAATGCACTGAGCAGTTTACACACATCGGCGAATATCCTGAACCAACCATGAAACTGTAGTATACGAAACTATCGATCAGTCTCTATTTGTCTATCTATCAATGCATCCATCTGTCTCTAGTGATCACACACACACACACGGTTGTGTGTGTGTGTGTTCATAAAAGACAAAGTACACTTATACAACGTTAAGAGACCAGGAAACACAAGCCTAGGACTCTCTCCCCGTCCCTACGAACAGTAATCACACACACACACACACACACACACACACACGTGGAAAGAGCCTTTCAGAAGATCTATCGGGTACTGTTCATACCCAATACCTCTATAATAGCATGATAATAATAGCCCTTGGGTCGATGGAGTATGTCCTCTGCAGTTGGGTCAATAGCTAGGCTTCGCCCGATAGAACCAAATCCATCGACTGGCGCAGGCAAGAATTTTCCTACCACCGTAAAACCTCTTTTTTGTGTGTGTGGGGGATTCAAATAGCCAGTGCTCTCCGTCACACTCGCTGTCGAAATGAAAATGTTCAGGACATGATAAATAAGAGAGTCATACGAATAGCATTTCTCAACTCTCTGTTTAAACTCGCACATAGCCTGGATGGCTCACAGTCATGAGAATGGGGGGAGTTTCCCACCGTACGAGACAAAATCTTCCGTCGCGAGACTATGAGAGGTTATCTCTCAACGAGAACTCGTCCACAGAGAAGAGAGTCTCTTCTCTTTTTTTTTATCTTTCATCCTGCCAGCCTTCGAAATTGCTGAAACTTTTGTTGGTGGTTCGCTCAAAGCCTCGGTGCGGCCAGCCGAGCGGAGTGGTGGTTGTTGACCCTGAGGAGAACCTAGTAGCGAAGGAGGACCCAACCAAGTCTGTGTGGTGCACGTCTTCCCTAACATGTCTTCCGCGCGCTCCTTCTCTCTCTCCCTCCCCTAGCGTTCGTTCTCCTACCATCCTTTCGTGTATGTCCAGAGCTCAGCTGCGTTAAGCTAGATCACAGATGACAGACTGAATGAAACACTAAGAGAACGAGTGACATCACCATGATATTAATTCCAGGCCCATAAGCGTTCAATATTCGCTGCATCTGATTTTCATAAAAGAAATGGAGGCTTGAAATGAGTTCACGGCACATCATTGCTAGTGTACCAGGTGCGTTCGGAGTAGTCAGTAAACGACAGAGTCTGTAACCAACACACACATACATACTGCTGGCATTCGACCACGTTACACTCTCTCTTTACCAGGGACTCGGTACCACAGGAGACTTTGCTTGTACGAGACCAAATCACCAAGCTGCACGTAGCTAGATTAGAAAATGAAGAATTAGAAAGGAGTATCCAGACCCCACCGAAATTTGTTTAGCTATCCTGTCTCCATCTATGTAGGTAAGGATTTTAGGATCACTTTACTGTCCCCCTTCAACACATACCACTCTCGTCATTTACCATAAGGTGTTCTGTTATCCGGCTCTCCCATGTACTTTTCCGTGTACACAGTCTCTTGAATATAGTTACACAGACAACTTCAAGGCCTGGAGTGTCAATATCGTGAATGATTAACAGACTGTATATTAACCTCCAGCTTTGTATGTCTGTAGACCTGTGTCTGACAACTTCTTATTCTATGGCCCCCAACTGTTTATCATTATACTTATTTTCTCTCTCTATTTTCAGCCCTTGCCTGCAGTTAATTCAATAATTCTTTACATCATTATCATGATTATCCCAATGATATTTCCATTATCATTTCTTATCATCATTATCATGATCATAGAAGACATAAAAGTTTTGAGTAAACATATCCTATTTGTCAGAGATCCACCTCCACAGGTGTGGAAGGAAGGTAGGTGGGCAGCAGCGATGGCTTGGAGTCGTATACAATTAGCAAGACCAGTCAAGGGTCATAGTTCTGCTAGCTGCTTACTGCCTATATACACCCTACGAAGGCGGGAGGTAATAATTCTTGCTCTCCTACAACTGACTGCTGCTTGTCCTATTCTTTCAACTACAAGTGACATGATATTCCTCGTCCTCTATCAACAAAGACCAAAAAATGTATCTTCATCACCATCAGGAGGCATGATAATGAGCGAGGGGCAAGAATTTGATCTCATTATTGCCTAATGGTAAAAAGAAAAAGAAAAGTGACAGCAGCAAATAATGTTAATCACATCAAGTCCTGGTTAAAAGGCGGAAGAAGGGAAGGAGCAGCAAGTCTAGGTGATGGCTACAGGATTCCTATGAAGAACTGAAGACTGAAGCTGGTTAAAAAAGATCCTTCAGAGTCCTTTTTCTATAGTTCTGAGATCCTCTTGAAGAGTCTTGTTATCCCTCATTCTTTTTTAATCTCTGTCTCAATTTTTTTACGACATACGTTATGTTTTGTAGCTACAAGAGAAGTCGCGTCTCATTGTCATTTCACTTCAACCGCCACGCGAATGCAGGATACTTCTATATCCGTATCAGTTCGATCAAAAGTGTTAGAGTGGTCTGTTCAGGGGGATCGGAAATACGTAATAAGAGCTCAAGATACAAGATGTTAGGTCAAGGCGCCGCCTCAACACAGACAAGCAAGATAAGATGTAACGAAGTTGATAATGAACATTGATGATTAACAGTTCATGCTTCAAGATTTTTTTTCGCATCAGCCAGGAATAGCAATGATAATAGTACCGATAAGGTTAATGACGTTAGGAATAGCACTAGTAATGCTATCAGTGATTACGACAGAAAGGAATCTGGAGACAGTAGTGGGACTTAGGAAGCAATAACTCGGCGTGGCATGGTCACATTATTGATGACGATGGCTCCATCTGCTTCCCTATGTAACTCATGGAGGTACCACTTGCGTTCTAGTTGGCCAAGGAAAGACATGACTGATCAGGTACCGCTTGCGTTCTTGTTGGCCAAGGAAAGACATGACTGATCAGGTACCACTTACGTTCTTGTTGGCCAAGGAAAGACATGACTGATAAAGACTTCGCGAGGAATGACTTGCTCTTAATATGTCTAGCCTTAATTAGGGACATGACAATTGTCAATCAAGGAGGAGACGAAGGAGGAAGAAGTAGTAGAAGAGGAGGAGGAGAAGGCTCTGTGGGTGTGAAGACAAATATTGATTTTCTGGAAGAGAGTCGCTTGGAGGTCCAGTGGTAGGAAGAATAATCGAGTAGAGGCAGCTCTAATGAATTTCAAAAGGGGAAATGATAACTCTTGCAGAGTACACTGAGCTTGTTACCTCAGAAATACGAGCTGAAGGAAGTCTAAGAAGGCAAACTCGAAAAAGGCAAGGCCAGGACAACCCCAAGGCCACAACAACGTGAAACAACAAACTTGTTAGAAAAGATGTAAAGAAGTGTTGTTAGAGTATAAGAGCGTCTGATGACTGAAGTAAACCAAGTGATGAGACTTGCGAATGCCGGATGACATACGAAGAGGGTTTTGGAGTTCCGTATGAAAGAAAATGTATTAGAGATGGGGAAGGCCACGCGAATGAAGGACACTCTCCCCATAGAGTTCAAATAGGTAATTACAAATAGATAATTACATACAAACAGACAGACAGACATGCAGAGACAGTCGTGCAACAGACAGATAGCCACACACACACAAGCATGCATCCGCTCACTCATACAAGTCGCTGACGAGGATCGCGCCATCATAATTAATCTAATTATGCCCTACGTTCTATTCATTACACTCGTTAGCCTTTCAAGAGGGGAGGACACATTCTCCCTCAGACGAAATAAGGCGACTGCCTGTAATGAGACCAATCCCACCCAATCATTCTAACACTGGCTCCTCATTTCTACCTTTTCCCTCCCGACACTCCTCCTTAGCCACCTCCTTGCCACGCAAGAGCCCTAATCACCCTCAGCCGGAAGCTCCATACCCCTCTGTTGAATGCACGAGTGTGTAGCCTTGGTCCACGCGAGGTCATTATGTCGTCTTGTCTACGTATCTGTAATTCTTCCAACGGGGGTTCGTAACATCTTTTTTATATGTTAGCTAAGACGGCATGGGCAGCCCTATCAGTACCATCCCATTAACGCTATATATATATACACTGGCCTGAGCCAGGTACCCATTCTATCGACCAACAGCCAGGGATGGATGAACAGCTGGGTTGATTGTGGACAGACTGCCGCAACCAGTGATTTAAACCTATGCGCTCGACCAAGGGCGGCCCGTGAATGCGAAAATTAACCGATTTGTTCCATAAATTCATGCGCGTAACATACACTGACTTTTGAGTTTGTTCTTATATGTCTTTATCACACGCTTGACACATCTATAGTCATCTCTCAATCTCACCACACCTTCGTACATTGCAGTCATATATCACCGATCTATCTCTCCTTTTACACATTGTATTTACATATTAACATCAACAGCACCACACTGTTACTACCGAACCTAATATGCCTCACCTTCAAGAGTCGCCTACATTCACCATCTCCCAACGCCTCACTCACACCCACTACCACACAAAAGTTCCTCTCATACCACACTGTTGCACTTCACCTCACTCTCTTTACCCCTCATCCCTGGGGAGGCTCTCCCGCCTCCTGAGTCTTGTCTGACACCACCACTACAAGCCCAAAGGAAGGTGGCTCCCGTAAGGACTTCGGGTGAAGACTTCCCCCTCCTACAGTGAGTGAATGAATCGTCAGCATCTGAAATTCTGAGAAAGAAAAAAATCCGCTTTACTGAAAATTCCTGATCCCCTCTGCTTCTAGCGTGCGCGTCAACAGTGAATTTCCGTTTGCCTTAGTGGCTTAAAAGTTTACCTCAAAAGTTGGGTAACAGTGCTGAATAATAGAAATGCCTTTACGCTGATTTTAAGCCTGTGTTAGTGAATCTCTGTTCACAGATTCACACGGAGGTACCCAACATTTTCTTGCGTTCTTTGCCACCAACCTGTCTCAATCTACAATCTTAGTTCAACGCCGCAAAAGACTTTGGAAATGGATTAATCTTTTAGTAATGGCATTATTCACAAGAGAAACAGAGTTAGATTCCTTTAGACTTTCGACAAAGTCAACACCACCTGCAGGGGTCTGGACGACCCTCGTGTACCACAAGTGGTTCGCGAACCACAGCTTCGAAGCCAATGAGAACAATAACAAGACACACTCGAGTGATGGCTTGCATCCGGTACTTGCCGTGCCATCTGAGGTCGAGGGGAGCGAGCCTGTGAGTGACACTTGCTCACACAACTCACATTCATCTCGCCTCCTCCTCCTCCTCCTCTCCCTGCTTTCTGCCACTCACATGTCATTCCACTTACGTATTCCCCTTGAACTTTTGAGAAGACGACACCCCACTCGCGAACATGAACTTGAATGAATCCTTTTATATAAGTTTGTTTCGTTATACTAGGCGCTGTTGGAATATAGAGACGGATTCGATTAAATCCTCAGTCACGGTATCGTAAGCTTACCTGACACGATTTTGAAGTAAAAATAGTAATTAGAGCGAATACTAGAAAAAAATGCTCCTAATTCTTTATGAAAACTCTATACAAGTCTACGTCTGTCTCGTTATACTTGGCAATATATGGATACACAATAGACCTTTTGTATCTCCTCATCTAGGATATTAGAAGTTCAATCCGCCATGAATTTGAAGAATCTTTCGTTATTCTCACGAATGCTAAAACATGCCTCTAATTCTTCAGGGAAAAATCTTAATTGGAATCTGAAATTGAAATTGGTTTCGTGCGTTCCTGTTTGCCCTTCAATCGGGGGTTGGATGTTGTTTGTGAATTTGTGTTGTTGCATTAATAACAGCAACATACCAGAGCAGCAGGCTGTTGGGGGATTTCAGAATAACAGGATGAACAAGTCAATGGAACCTCGACTGATATGCTTCCTAGGAAGGAAGAGAGAAAAGAAACGAAGCAGCACACACAGTAATATACTTCATCTTTCCGTGTCTATTTGTCGGTCTGTCTTCCTCCGGCTTACTTGACAGTAGTGTAAGGCTAGAGATTTCATACGAGACAAACATTGGACAATGGTTCGAAACCGGTTCGAAGGACTGCTCTTTGAATGCAGTAACGCCAATGCGTGCTAGGCTTGCCTGATGGCAAAAATCTCGCCATACTTACTCGTATATATATATACTCTCTCTCTCTCTCTCTCTCTCTCTCTCTCTCTCTCTCTCTCTCTCTCTCTCTCTCTCTCTCTCTCTATCAATCTCCCATTCCCCCCTACCCATCTCCCTTACGCGTGCTTGGTTATTGATCGAACGGGAGGCCGCCTTCCTCCCTAGCGACACATAACACGCTTCGAGTTCACAAAGCTCCGAACTGCTGATTCACTATTCCGTTTGCCTTTTTTTTTTAGCAAAATCCTTCCCCCCCCCCCCCATTCATATACACGAGCCACATTCCCTCCAACAAATACGGTGAAGTAAGCTCCTGACGAAGAGAAAAAGACGGTATCAATTACGTATTTATCGAAGCTTCCTGGATATGTATATTCGACACGTTTGATGATATTCTATATACAATTACTCCGTCATTTTCCGAATTGGCTTCTTTGTACAGTCGAAGACGTTCGTTCCCCTCCCACAACTGAAACATACCACGACGTTGTAGGTGATGGCAAAAATACGGATATCTTTTGACGTAGTGGAACTTAAAATTATGGATGTGGTCAAGGCACAAAGTTGATAGCGAGGCTAAGCATAGTGAACACGGTAAATACCGAAGTGAGGCCTCTATCACAGTAACCTTGATAAAAGCAAACAGATAATGGATAACTGTTATCTTATTATTCATTGCTTCTCTGTGAGTGGGGGATTGGGTAGGTAGGTGAGGGAGGTTGAAGAAAAAAGAAGAAGACATTGATCTTGTACTTCCCTCCCAATGATAGCCAATGTTCACGTCTCACTCATCCACTTAAGTCTCCCTACCTTACTTTTCTTCACACGAACTTGCAGCTTTTTTCTCTTACACACACACACACACACACACACACACACACACACACACACACACTTTCGAGCTCTGTCACCATACACAAGTGTTGGTTATTATTTCTAGGAAATGTGCTACCAGTACGGTGTCATCAGCATACTGATACAGTAATACAAGGAATTACATTTCTAGATGTGCTGAAAGAATATTCGTGCATTACATGGGCCATCATAACCAATGGATGTTATGCATAATGTAGTTGGCCCTTCAAACACACACACACACACACACACACACATACACACACACACACACACACACACACACAGCCTAAAAAGCCGTAGCTTTCAAAATTATATTAATAAAGTTCTCTTTTAATACCACATGGCTATGATACACACAGACACACCCGAATACCACCTAAAAACTATAGAATTTGCCGTACTGGATTCGAATCTGTTTTTTTGGAAATTATGCCGTTTCAACGCTCTGAATCCAATTTTTTGAGCGTTGTGGCGTTTATATTATCAGCTCAGGCTTATACATCAAACATTAAAATTTTAATCGAAATACACCATGGTAGCTGTTTTATCTGAGGTAATAGTCACTGTCTGTTTCAGCTCTGCAGGCAAACTGCCTCATCGTTTCATTACACAATATTTCATTTTTAATTGGGGAGACACATATCAGCTAGCGACTATGAAACAGCTTTAATTTTAGACTTTGTGAGCACACACACACACACACACACACACACACACACACACACACACACACACACACACACACATTTGCGCTTGTCCAAAGCTTAGAAATATCCAGTCTGTCTTTGACCTTAAGCTCTTTCATGATCAGTTAGCTCGTTAGCATCATGTCCTTCCAATGCCGTAACATCTGTAATGTCAGCTGAATCCTTGACTGAATTCATTATACCATTCATTATCATTATCATAATCATTAATATCATTATTATAATCATTATTATCATTATCATTATGATCACTACCATTATCATAATCATAATTGTTATTATCATCTTGATTTACACAAAGTTACACGAGCACAATGCTCTATCCCCATACCTGACGATTCATGACTGACATGTCATGGGGGCATAACATGACCTAAGGTCATCCCAGACAAAGAAACAAAGTAAAAGACAAAAAAAGATAAGGTAGAAATCAATCTGGGCTCCGCTGGTATTTGCAGATACGAGTCTAATAATGAGAAAGATTAAGGGAAGAAGTGAAGACGAGAGGAAGGAGAGAATATCGCACAGCTTTGCTGTTCGATAGATGATGAGATATCATGGAGGCTAATGCTCAATTGACAGACATCTACACAAAAACTGCGGGAAGGCAGCAGCCACACCAGAGTGTCCCGTATCCGAGCCTCCTGGGCGTGGACGCAAGTAGACACATCACCAAAAACAGTGGCCGACGTAGAACAGAGAGAGCATCAACATCGCCTCGTACAGAAAAATAAGGTTGAACAGACGAGCTGTTAAACGAGACGTATAACTCAATACTAGAGAGGTGTGGAGGAAGAGCCAGCACGGATATTCTATCACAGTACTCCACACCTGGGCGAAGAAAACTCTTGAAAATATGGAGTCACTACTCAAGAGGGGAATAACTGCCCTCCCTGTTCAACACCCCTTAGCTTTTTGGGAAGCAGATTTTATGAGGTTGATTACATTGCGGCGTGGGGGGGAGGCGTCGGCTTTGCAGGGGGGAGTGTGTGGAGAATATAATTTTACCCAACGTGTTTATGTTATCATAAAACTGAACTGGGGATGTTTTTGAAAGTGAACGTAGGGAAAAAACGAATGATTTTTTAAAAGGATATATAGTTAGAATGTGCGTCTCAGAACTCTTAGATCTAATCAAGCTAATGGTTCTCCATTCCGATATGCT
The DNA here is from genome assembly GCF_036320965.1 of Panulirus ornatus. Classification (NCBI taxonomy): domain Eukaryota; kingdom Metazoa; phylum Arthropoda; class Malacostraca; order Decapoda; family Palinuridae; genus Panulirus; species Panulirus ornatus. Next base: position 17,797,693 of record NC_092275.1, read on the forward strand.
GCACAGGTCCTAAAGAAAAAGAAAACGAGAATATATATTTCCATACATATTAGTTTCCCTGCGTTAACCCTGGTGCTCGTGCCGGCGTATATGTGTGCACATATAGATGTATGTATTTTCATCCTTCTCTTTCATAAGTAGCGACCTATATGAGCGCACTGTTCACTGTCTCAAATCTCTCATTTGCTATTCGTCAGCGCTCAAAGGCCACATACTCTCTCTTTGATGATCTATATACGCTTAGAGTCTGACTTGCGCTTCGCCTTTGGAAGACAACCCCCCATCCACGTCCCTAGGTGAATAGAAGAGCTGGACGTATGACCTTAGACGTCGAAGCCTTGCCTTAATTTAGAGCTTTACGGATTATCCCTTTCAGAAGCGTAGAGAATTGTAAATTTCGTAAAATGTAAATTTTTCACGTACATGTATGGTATCGAATCGTCCAATGGAAAAATCGGTATAGAGTTACAGAAGACATGTACATTAGGAAGACACGTAGACTATAGCAAGACACGCAGACAATAGCAAGACACAGACTATAGGAAGACACGTAGACTATAGGAAGGCACGTAAACTATAGGAAGACACGCAGACTAGCAAGACACGTAGACTATAGGAAGGCACGTAAACCACAACAAGACACGTAGAACACAGCAAGACACGTAGATAATAGCAAGAAGCGTAGACTATAGCAAGACACGTAGACTATAACAAGACACGTAGACAATAGCAAGACACGTAGACAATAGCAAGACACGTAGACTATAGCAAGACACGTAGACCACAGCAAGACACGTAGACAATAACAAGACACGTAGACAATAGCAAGACACGTAGACAATAACAAGACACGTAGAAAATAGCAAGACACGTAGACTATAGGAAGCAAGTTAAAAGTATTAACGTTAGCTCTGTTATGAGTAAATAGATCACATTTCTTGGCTGTAGTTACATGTTACACCGCTGTGTCTAGGACCGTCAGGCGTAAACTTTTAAAGAGGGTAACCATGGTTACATAATTAAGAGGGAGAGTTAATCGTTATACCCGAAGCAACATCGGTGAAAAATAGCTGTACATTTACTCGTGTTGCAATGTAATTACGTTACATAATGACGTAATTATAATAATAATAATAATAATAATAACAATAATAATAATAATAATAATAATAATAATAATAATAATAATAACAATAATAATAATTGTAATAATAATAATAATAATGATAATGATAATAATAATGGGTCACCAAAAGGCAGTTTGCTCCTTGGTGTGTCATTTCATGCTTGTACCATCAGCTTCATTTCAGAGTAAAAAAAAGTGTGTCAAAAGTGTGTCATTTGCCACGAGTGTGAGGGGACTGAATCAACAGTATTAAATACCACTATGGCCTCTTTCTGAATAAGATTCATAACCTTATCGACCTTAAAGTCGCTCCTGAAGAACTCCCGTATTTATATGGGAGTTTCAAGGTCAGAAGGTCCCATGTCTCCTTTTCGACAATTTTCTTTTTTTTCTTAAGCCATCAACTACAACTTCCAGCGACCTACTGGTGCCGGGCGAGAGGCTATCAGAATTCGAACACAACGCTGTTAAGTAACCTAATTCAGGTCCCCTCTAAGGAGCAAGCCAAGGGTGTGGCAGAACCTCTAAGAGGAGTTATCCCAAACCCCATATATCTCCAAGTGCTAAGAGAGAGAGAGAGAGAGAGAGAGAGAGAGAGAGAGAGAGAGAGAGAGAGAGAGAGAGAGAGAGAGAGAGAGAGGGGTGATAAGACCACCCCATCATGGAGGAGGCGCCCTCAGTCATCCTTAATCAGGATCCAGCTCCGCCCTCAACCCCCTTTGCAAAAGGATATCTATCTCTCTCGTCTATGAAACCTCACCCCTCACCATATGGAGGGTATCTCCCACTTGGTGTCCTGTCTTAATATGCATACGATGTATATTGGAACAGCCCCCTCCCTTCCTCCCTCCTCATCTTACTGCCGCTATCCCTGTTGAATACCAATGTACTGTATCTCTCTAAAGACGAGTGAGGGACCCCTGACCAGCGTAACTATTATATTGTTAGCTGTTCAAGAGTTCTTTCTCAGTGTGCAGGATAGAGCGAGGTTATCAGTATCATCCCGAGATGCCTCGCTCTTCCATCAGTATCACAACATCAGGATCACAATACTGTACCAAGAGAAACTCTTCACCTTTTAGACCTAATGGGTGAGGGAGGCGCCCCTTATGTTGTTGCCTCGAGCCGGTGTTCAACTCCCTCTATGCTTCTCCTTCACATGAAACATATTTTGGAAAGGACACACAGATAATATCGTTACTGCATACTTTAAACAGCAGAATGAGAACATAAAGTATAGGTTCCTTAACTTCAAATACCTAAGGATTTTATCACGTCAGAGACTAGGCCACTGGAGCGAGAAGAAAAGAAAAAAAAACACGCTCCTCAATTTTCTAAGAAGTTTGGATCTCGGTAATTTCTCCGAGACGTCAAGAATGATTTGCTTAAACTCCCATCATGGCAAGTTAGCCTCGACCAAGGAAACTTCTGCTACGTTATGGGTAAACAGGTACCCCTTCTGAAACGTAAGATGGGTTTCAGCTAACTGTATGAGGAGTAGATAGGGTAAACATGTACCCCTTCTGAAACGTAAGATGGGTTTCAGCTAACTGTATGAGGAGTAGATAGAGTAAACAGGTACCCCTTCTGAAACGTAAGATGGGTTTCAGCTAACATTATGGGGAGTAGATAGGGTAAACAGGTACCCCTTCTGAAACGTAAGATGGGTTTCAGCAAACTGTATGGGGAGTAAATAAGGAAATTCTCGTCCTAAAGTTGGCCATCATCTTCCTGCTCCTGAGTGGAACATAGCGATAAAATTACAGGAACCCTAATAAGATGGTCCTTAGTTTAAGTAGCTGATTAACCATTTCTGCATGTATATACAAAGATTGACAAGCATAAAGATAACTGATATATAAATCAAAACCAGTTATGTAAACGCGTTGAGCTAATACCTTTATAAAGTACGTTTTATTCATTGTATAAAACTGTGAACTTTTTTTTTTACAGTCTTTGCATCATATCTCAGTATCCTTCTCAAACGTGTGGCTCTGCATCCGTCAAAGCATCATTAGGAATGACCTCGAGTCATAAGATAGGGGTAAATCACAAGCAGGAATGATGAATAAGAAGGATCTAATCAGAGGGAAGAGACGACGAAGGGTGGGGAATTAAGCCAGCAAATATTTTCTCCTCCAGCGTTCTTAGTGATGACAAGTGAGTTACAATGATCAAGGCTGGGGGCGCTGCTGTTACTGATTGCTTCATCAGTTCCTATGTTGAAGGAAGGGGGGTGAGGGCTGGTGGCTGGCAGAGCCATCCACCTCCTCCACCACCTCCTCCTCCAGGAATTACTAGTGGGGGTAACCAACGGATGAGGTAAAAAGGTTTAGAATGGAGGGAAGTGGATTGTGTGCCTCTCTGCCATCTCGTTCTCGGCCTCAAGAGTGAAGACTGACGTGAATTTTGACCCCTCCTTTACACACACACACACACACACACACACACACACACACACACAACAGTAATTATGTACGTCAATCTTGTCTCCAATGATACTCCACTCACTGCCGTCTCCTAGGGATGTTCAGTCTTCACCAAACTTGATGCTGTTGCTCTGGGTGATATAACAAAGTGTATGCATCACCACCATTCTCAAGTCCTCTAGTTATCCGCTCTACAATGCCCGCAAGACTTAAGACCCTTGGAACGCCCTGCGTGAACCTAAGAACATATACACAACAACATGTCTGGTTCCAACCCTTCGTGAACATGTTGAATAGCATTAGCTGTTTGTGAAGAGGGTGTTTGACACCATCTTCCCCTTGTTAAAGCCTCTTCTTCACGTCTTTAGTGTATCTCATTACCATGTTTTCAGGCTTCGAATACAAGTTCTACCCAAAAAACTTATCATTATAATCATTATTATGATACACACACACACTCAACAGACACACACACACATACACACTCAACAGACACACACACACAAAAGACACACACACACAAACACACACTTTCGTTAACAGGCAGGTGGGCGCCCTCTGTGGTGAGCGAGTGCAACAAGTGTTGTTTGGGATTTTCCAAAAGGACCAGTGTTCAAGAAGAGGTTGGGTCATGTTGCGCGAATGAAAAATGTAATGGACGTCTCGTCCCTCTGAACTGTCGCCACAACACGTTTTCTTCAAGCTACGTTTTCTTCACAACACGTTTTCTTCACACTACGTTTTCCACTTAGCCAAACGCTGGTGGTTGAAGGTAGAAATAAACCTTTACAGCAAAAATGACTGAGTAAAATATGAGCAAATCTCTTCATCATGTAATGAATACGTTGCTAAATAAAGAATTTGGTCCTGCATACTGTCTAAATGAGACTTTAGACATCAAATATGTTCCTAAATGCAGAATCCGATCCCGTATACTCTCAATGAGACTTTACAATGCTCTTCACACCGCTGATATTGCAGTTTTAAGCAGATCTTCAACTGGCCCTCTTGCAATGTGCAAGACGTTTTTACCAGCCGACTACAAAGCATCCTATACAAAGAGACTTTCCCATCGGATTAGGAAGGGAATCGTCTCACATTATATCAAGCATTAGCTGAATGGCAATATGCTAGACAACCTTTAATGTCCGGAAGTGTGTAGGAGGAGTAAGGTCTACACTCGAAGCGTGGGTGTATTACTTACTACCTCATATTAACTCTAACTTGAACGTTGTGGAGTCAAGGGGAATTCATAGTGGATGTGTTGCTCCGGTAGGATAAACAGATCAAACTCTTAGACTGACTGGTTGATTAGTTGGCTGGTTGATTGGTTGGTTGGTTGGTTGGTTGATTGGTTGGTTGGTTAGTTGATTGGTTGGTTGGTTGGTTGGTTAGTTAGTTAGTTAGTTGATTGGTTGGTTAGTTAGTTAGTTGATTGGTTGGTTGGTTGGTTGGTTAGTTGATTGGTTGGTTAGTTAGTTGGTTGGCTAGTTGATCAATTGGTTGGTTCTTTGCGCTTAAGGTCTATCAACAGACGGGGGTCATTAAAGCCTTCCTTGCACATCATTTATCGTCTTTACTAAAAGAACACTGAAAGATCTTGACTCGCTTTACTTGGCCTGAGTTCTGAACCAACACATCAGCATGTCTTGAGCATAAGGGAACTAATCTGGAGTGCATGAGGCATTCACCTGCTGGTGTTCAAAGAGTCGTGGAAACTCTTATGGCCATTTGACCTTTCAATCTGAAGGCTTTCGAGCTGGCTTTATCATAAGGCTTTAATCCCCGAGCGCGATTGTAATGGGAGCCAATAACTCATATCGCTCGTTCGAAGCTGTCGAGACTTTAATCACGGAAACTGTAATAGTGCAATTAGGTCATTTTCAGAGATTAACAACATCGACGATAATTTGGGAGGGACACGATTGAAGGAGACGTCTTGTTGACCTTTTGAAAACTCTTTGATCATCTATAGATCCGTTGATGATCAGCTGTCGTTTCCTGGGGGAAAACAAAAGGCGATCATCTAAGTCCATAACTCTCCCTCAAAGCTTCCTAAAGAGCAAGACGACTACACGACTTCCATGAGTTCTGATGACTTCTTGACGAAGGCGATGATGATGACTGAGCTGACTAGAAAAAAAAGGGACCGAAATTCCTTTTCATACTCGATGCACTTTGGACAGGACATGGTGACTTCGGGATAAGGGAAAAGCGATAACAATTCATGAGACGATTGGTGCACAACGATAGTATTATCATCATTATCATCATTACTATTATCTTTATCATGAATAATAATATTGATAATAAAATAATATCAGTATCATTATTATCACTTTATTCCTATGACCCATTTTATACGAGTCCTGCAGTTACGAAGCTGAATTCTCTAGAGGAGAAGGGAAACGATGGACTCCTTTGGAGCGAAAACTGTAGGCGGAGTACGGTAACACCATTGGGATTGTGGAAATGACTTTATGACACCGATTTCTTTCTTTTTCATTTGTACATAAGTCAGGTACATGAATTCTCCGGAAACACTGGTTCATAATCTGCACGTACCACTTAATCTTTACATTCTGCCACATTTACAACTGTAGTCAGCATAAGACTGACGAGAGAAGTGGTGGATTTAAAGATGCTGGAAACTGCAGGTTATCTGATGTCAGCTGGATATTGCAGATTCGGCTCAAGAGTGAATACTAAACAGGTCTTTTTCCTTCCCTCTTGCTTTACAAAAGGTATTAAGGAGACGAACTGCATCAAAGGCTGTCAAGTTTCATCAAGGCCAAGCGTTTGTGGTCTTTAATATCACTTAGGCAAAGGAGGTTTACCCTCAGATTTCCTGGTGTAACTGGGGGGGTGATCTATCATGGTTGGATATCACATCAACAATGCTGTAAGACTGACTGGCTTAGCATGAGCTGGATGCAAGGCGTGGGAGTCATCACTCTCCTGCGTTGTCTCTACCTTGTTATAAACTGCTGAAGATCAAAGACGGATGATCAGATCCTTGTTATAAACTGCTGAAGATCAAAGACGGATGATCAGATCCTTGTTATAAACTGCTGAAGATCAAAGACGGATGATCAAATCCTTCAAAATGACGACTCTCTCTTTATCAGAACACAAACTCAATGTGTTTCTGTTTCCTCTGACTGCCTCGAAGAATATACTTTCAATCATCAAATGTATAAGTATTATCCATACATGTTGCGTTCATAGGTACCAAACACAGAGGTTTTAAGTGCTGATGAGAATTGCGAAATTGCATGGCTTTTGGGGTTAACTTGGAAGAGAGAATGATACCTCACCTTTGTAACACTAACTCAGACATTTCAAGTAATCTCTACTTGACACAGATGCAGTGTGCTGAGGCCATGTGTCTTAGCGAAGAGAACATTAGGTTTATATATGCACAACTCCAAGAACAGAGTAGCCTCAGAGAATGCGAGTTTCAAGCAATGTTCTCTCGACATTGATGGGAATTCATGAAATGTTTGAATCGGAAGCGAACTTATTGCTTTGAGGCACACACACACACACGGATCACTGTCGTTAAAACAATGTCAAGATTTTATCCATTGGATAAAGACTTACAGTGGTTTCTTGAGATGAAGTTTCCCTAAATCTATAGAAAACTACTTTCAACCTATATCTAAAAGAATGAAAACAGAATATGAAAATCAGCAGGAAAACCCAGCTGAAGTTTTCATTGTGGGGCCCAAGAACCTACATGTTCTGAGGTCGTGCTTTGGAAAGGACAGTTCTCATAACTGAATGACTGGCTGTTGAACCCTTTTGCAGCGACTCGTCTACGAAGCTATCGAAAAAATATAGAGACACGTTCTACTGAATCCTATGACCCCCCTAAGGATTCCAGATGAAGCAAAGGAAAGACTCGCAAGAGAAATCTATGAACGACAAGGGATCAGGTTTCAATCCCACACACTCTTACAAAAGGGGACCTCCAGGGGTGTCTTCCCCTTCTGCAGATCAAAGCAGGAACCATTCAGTAGCGTGGGAGCCAAGTGACTCCATTAACCACCTCATCCGGTTCCACTCAGAGGTTCTCGACACAGGAGAGACCGAGATACTACGACTCCTGCTAGAGGTGAAGAAAGACGAGAGGAAGCAACGTTTTTTAAGTCCATGTGGACGGTTTTTTTTAACGTTTTTCTTAAGCCCATGTGGACTTTTTTTTTTTTTAGACGTTTAAACCAGCAGTAACTGCATGAACCAGCACACTAGGGGCTCATAAGGGTAATGAAAACCCCTTAAAAAAAAAGACGATGAAAAAAAAAGGCCTAGATGGTGAGGTTTCTCTTTCTTCAGCTACAATCTCTCATCACAGGTTCGCGTGAAACAAGATTTCACCAGGGACGTGGCAATACATTGATGATTACAGTTCACTCAAGTACTGAAATATATATATATATATATATATATATATATATATATATATATATATATATATATATATATATATATATATATATATATATATCTCGGGATAGGGGAGAAAGAATACTTCCCACGTATTCCCTGCGTGTCGTACAAGGCGACTAAAAGAGAAGGGAGCGGGGGGCTGGAAATCCATCCCTCTCGGTTTCTTTTTTAATTTTCCAAAAGAAGGAACAGAGAAGGAGGCCAGGTGAGGATATTCCCTCAGAGGTCCAGTCCTCTGTTCTTAACGCAACATCGCTAATGCGGGAGATGGCGAATAGTATGAAAGAAAGGAAGATATATATATATATATATATATATATATATATATATATATATATATATATATATATATATATATATATATATATATATGCGTGTGTCTAATGTTTCTGTCGTTTTCTACATATTTTACTTCCCGTTCTCTCTCATCGCTGTGCGCAGCCAGTCTGGTCTACCGTTGCCTCGCCTCATGCATATTAGCCTCACGATATTGCTAGAGTGTGTCAGGGAAGACGCCTAGAGCTCCCTGCCGTAATTACCTCCGTCTAAAATTTATATCTGCAGTGCTTATGAGACTAACTGCTCCCATTAATTTGTACAGACTTTATATTTTGGCGATTCTGTATAACCAATTTACCAACATCACCTGACGTGATGCAAGACTTACAAGGAGGTTCAGTAATTAGGAATTGATTCATCGCATTTAATGATAATTAGTCATGGAATTCATTAATTTATAATCATACTATAAAGCGTGTGATGGTTGTGTCTATATCTGCCTTACAGTCATATGTATGCATGCAACTGCCTTACATTAGTCGTATACTCTGACAGTCAGGTGTACTGTCTTTTCCGCCTTACAGTCAGCTACAATTTGCAGCTTCCGTTCAGCTGTATATTTCTCACTACCTCACAGTCACTCTTCCAGTCTAACAGTCAGATATATCCTCCTTACAGTCATGTATACTAGGGAGATATTATTTCCATTTTAGTCTATCATTCGAACTTAATCATTCTCATAAACTGTTTAAGAATATCTTATGAATTCTTTCCAAACATTCTTTCACATAATCAAAAAATTCCCTCTTTCTCTCCGAGCTGAATTACGCAGGCTATATTTTTCACACTTTTTAGCTTTGGTGAAAAACGTTGTTTTGAAATCAATTAAGTGATCCCCACATCTTGTCCGTGGAGAAATATTGACCCCAGAGCATATATGGAAACCACAGTAATTAAGGATCTAAGAGAGAAATACTGTCTATTGGCCAGCCTCATCCGTCTTCATCAAAAGCGATATCTTAACACTCGTATTTTGGCAAGAAGAAAAGGTGGTGATAACTGGCTTTCAGAGCGAGTAAATGGAACAATACGAACGTACCATAGAGATATAGTAACCCCCCTTCCCCTTGAGGCACACCCGAAACCACATTCTTGGAACAGATAATCTCAAAAGTTCCCATCCTCAGGGAGATGTTCGAAAGTCTCGGCGTCGTTGTAATAATAATTTGGGAGTATTTCAGGCGCGTCGTCTCTAGAGGACCCTGCAGAATATTATGCTTCGTTTCCTTAGATATTAACAGTGTCACTATCTGTCGTGGTTCCCCCTCTCCCTCGAGAGCGTGGGAGCCAAAATTCTTAATGACTAAGGCTACATTAAACTCCTCTGGTAGGAGGAAGGGGAGAGAATGTTGTTTTGGCCTCTAAACAGGGAAGCGAATATTGCAATGCTTCTATTGAGATAAGGCAGTAGGGATAATGAGAGTGGCCAAGGAAGGAGGAAATCTCGGATTTAGAGAACTTATGAA